>NC_134486.1:349700222-349936430 GCF_040206685.1 Ascaphus truei
TTCCCCCCCGAAACCTTTACAACAAATACTCACCTATTGTCCACGAGTTATAAATAATACTACCTATTACGCATTTACATCCCGGGCAACGCCGGGTCTCTCAGCTAGTAGAGTATAAAATATGCATTTTTGTAGATCAAACGGCAAGCTATATTTTTGTCCTGTGCTCAAGATAACTGGTTTGAGTTGTAGTTAAAATACATAATTACATTTATATACTCAGCCCATACTTATTAAAATACTGTACATTGTGTCCCTCTATAATAACTCTAGTGCCACAAATAATCCCAGAACCATTACTATTTTTAAAAGTGGTGACAAAAGCACTATGTATTCATCCCTATATTATTCCTCCCAGAACTTCTACGTTAAGCAAAAGTTTATAGGGATTCATGTTAAAATGTATAAGAAGCGAGGCGCATGCGCGACGTGGAGGAGAATGGAGTACTAACTCTTGAGCTCCGCTCCCACCGGCACTTATAATTTAAATAAAAGCGGCAGAAACGAATATATCAAGGCTCAGCACACAGCATAATAAACATTAACACCCACAGATGGCATCCAGCAAAGCAGCGCGGACCAGGAGCCAGCCGGTCTCCACATATTTCAAGAGAAAGGGGGTGACCCCACCGGACAAGCCGGAATCTCCTGCGCGGGCTAATAACATGGATCCCGAAATCGATCCAACTGCTGAGGAGGACAGAGACGAAGAGATGGTCCGACGCAAAGATTTAAAAGAGTTTTGCTCCAAAATGCAAACATTCTTTAAAACAGAACTCTGGGCCATCAGGAAGGATGTAGACGCATTGGGTGAGCGAACGGCCACCCTAGAAACAACCACGGAAGAAACATCAGCGGCCATATCGCAAACACAAGATCAAGTTTCCATACTAAATGATCGGATTAAACTGCTTGAAGATAAAGCAGAAGATGCAGAAAACCGTGACAGACGGTGTAATATTAGACTGCGGGGGGTCCCTGAAAGCGTCCTGGACCCAGAAGACTTCACGAATAACAGGCTAGAAAATCTCTTCCCTGACAAACCAGAACATGAAATACGTTTAGACAGGTGCCACAGGGCTTTACGAAGGAAGCCTCAACAAAGCGATCCCCCCAGAGATATTGTGGCCCGTTTTCATCACTATCGCACCAAAGAAGAGGTGTGCAGGATTGCCAGAGAAGCAAGGTCTCTGGAATTCGAAGGAGTCAAACTCCAGGTCTACCAGGACCTTGCCCCTGCTACCCTTACTAAAAGAAAGGCTCTGGCTCACGTCACAAAAATACTCAGAGACAATAACATTAAATACAGGTGGTTATTCCCCTGCGCTTTACTTTCTATTAAAAATGGCGTGGCACATACTCTGAGGAGTCCAGAAGACGAGGAGAGCTTCCTAGCAAAAATCGGCGTACCAAGATCTCACCAAAACCCGTCTCACCCCCCGCCAACTAACCCGAATGGCCCCGCTCCCACCAGGAACAAAGCTGGCTCAACCCGTTCCAAGAATGGCGCAGAGGCACCTGCGACTCCAGACACTGACTGAGTCCGTCCCAGGCAGCTGTGTTCCATATGAAACCTCCCTTAAACCTTCTAAGACCCAAACGCACATCTCACACTCCATCTGACACGAGGACGACCTACCAAGACCAAGGGAGAGGGACGGGATCGCGGAGCAGCTCTGCCGACAACTTCAGAACGGCAGCCATCTTCTCACGATCCTTCTCCAAGCCGAGCGGGAAACAGAATGGCTTTTTCCCGCGCGAGTGATCTGACGTCATCGCCGGGCACCTCCCTCTCGCGAGATCTGGTTTACTTCCTGAAGTGCGGGTATTTCTGGCACAGACGGGACACATCACAGGAGGCTGCACACTCTGAGATGCAGCACCTCCGGAGACTTACAATAGACTTAATGAACAACATTTAATTAGTTCCATCCAGTGTCCCATATTATCCCTTTAGTCCCATACTTGACTCGTTCCCATTCACCTTACACCTTGGATAAAATAAATAAATAAAGTCTCATAAACCAGCACACAGTTAATAAAAACATACATACATTGTACACTATGGCCAAGGTGTTGTATACTATATATGTAGGTACTGTTGTATATATGTTCCTAAAAGCTTCTGTAGGCATCTGTATACATGTAAGGTCATATGTTTAGTTTTATTGCATATGTGTATTGCGGTATTGCATTGTACATATGCAGTGATGTAATAATGATAATAATAATAATAATAATAATAATATAAACATATTACATGTTATGTTGTATGTATATGTGTAAGTGTTGCATGTATTGCATGTATGTGTTGCATGATGCATGTGTTGCATATTTGTATTGCATTATATGTATATATTGCATTGTTGCACTATTGCGTTGTTGCATTATACATATATAATAATGTAAGGATAATAATAATAATAATAGTATAAACATATTGCATGTTATGTTATATATATATGTAGGTGTGTTGTGTGATGTGCGTATGTGGTATGTGTGATATTATATTATTACATATATGTTGCACTGTTGCATGCTGCATGCATATGTTACATTGATATATATATATGTGGTTGATATATGGTTGATATATACATGGGATATACTGAAATATATATTACATCGCGTATTAAGCGCTTTATATATACTGTCATATACTGTAAACTATGCACTATGTTCTATGTATCATACACAATATATACTATATATTATGTACCATAGGGACTACATATACTATGCGTTGTACTAATATGAGCCGTACTTTGTACTACATGATGAAGACGGCATATATGTATATGTATATGGGGGCTATATATACTGTATACTATTATCTCCTATTTTCCTTTACCAGTATGAGTAGCAGTTCTATCCCTTCCATCAATATACCTACGTTAGGGAAGGTTTAGTTAAAAGACAGTTGGTTAAGCTGATATATTATTAGGATTTAGAGGCTTTCAGTTTTTGGCGTAATATCTATATAGTTATTACACCCCAAACATTACTCAAGAGATAAGTAATTTTGTTATGTCTCATATAAACTTTAGATGATCAATTTCACAGCTAATATATTTAATTCTCTGTACATAGTAAGGGATTTAGACACGTTTATTTAAATCACAGAAACGTTAGCACCATACCTATATTATATGCCCTATATATCTGTCTCATATAGCTTATTTGTCTTGTAGATCATATGTCTTGTTTGTCATATCATATCATATGTCTTCCCTGTCCCACTTGTCAGGCAGTTCTTAGAAGTTATTTAGGTCAGTCTATTATTCATCACAAAAGTTGTTATTACATACAGCTAAAGTTACAGCTGTAACGATTCTCTGTTCTATGGTTCCTGTTTATTTTAAGGTTTCTATTTCTATTTGACATTTATAACACCCAGTTTTATCTGTCGCAATTAACAAGATAATAAATATATGGAAATTGTGCCGGAGGGAGTATCCCCGGCGACGTGCATGTGTTCCTTTTTTCGGTCCCCAATTGTTGTGGACCGACCTCAAGACCCAGAGAGGTCTATCTCCAATACAGGAGTTTGGCCCACCCATTTGGTGGAGCCAAAAGACCTATCCTCTGGGCGCAGGGGCTATCTTCGGGGGCTCCCGAGGTATGCTCTTGTTTTCTGTTTACTTTTTACTTTTTTTTCCCTTCCCTGTGATATCCCTCCTGTCTCTTCCCCTGTTCTGTCTCCCTATCCCCTCTCCTTCCCCTTCCCTCCCCTCCTAAGGACATTTGGAGCCCTGCAGACAGGTCTATATGGCATGAGAACTACAAACACAACAGACAGATTCACCGATGATATAGCTAAAAGTGAGTATATGAGTTGTTACACTAGTTCCCTCTTTTACTACAACACATGGCGCTAACACTAATATCTCACAATGTAAAAGGCTTTAATAGTCCAATCAAAAGAAAATTAGCTTTTACGGACTATAAGAGAAAACAGGCAGATGTGTTGCTCCTACAAGAGACACACTTCAGTAACAAAAATCCACCTAAATTCTTAGATAAGAGCTTCTCCCAATATTTCACCGCCTCAGCCTCAGCCAAAAAAAGAGGAGTAGCCATCCTATTCAGTAACAGTGTCCCATTTATCGCCCAGACAATTAAAAAAGACGCTGAAGGCCGCTTTATTATTGTAATTGGAACGATCCATGAACAGCCTATCACATTGGCTTCACTATACGCCCCCTGCATACAAGATGCAATTTTCTTTGAAAAGTTTTTCAAAATACTAAACTCAGTAGCTAAAGGATGCATCATAGTAGCAGGAGATTGTAATATTACAATGCATTCGGCATTAGATAGATCAGGAGGAGGAGTCTCTGACAATAAAAAGACGCAATTCACCCTTCACAAAGGCCTAAAAGATACCCAGTTAGTGGATATATGGAGAGAACTCCACCCATCTACCAGAGATTATACTTTTTATTCCCACCCGCATACCTCATATAGTAGAATTGATTACCTCTTTATCTCGTGCCATCTGGTTCCTATGGTCACTCATTCAGAGATCCATGATATTTCATGGTCCGACCATGCACCAATAGAGCTAAGGTGCAACAATATCCGGGCCAATCGACCAGGTGCAAACTGGAAACTTAACGAATCTATTCTTAAGATACCTGAAATTTGTGATGTTATAGATCAAGAAATAGCTCAATTTTTTGAGATAAACACAGGCTCTGTGGAATCCCATATGATTCTCTGGGAGGCTCATAAAGCAACCTTAAGGGGCATATTAATCAATATCACAGCTAAGAGAAAACGAGAAAGAGATTCCAAAATCAAAACACTCCAAACCAAACTACATTCTCTTCTCTCAAACCACAAAACCAACCCTGATCCACAAACAACAAGGGATCTAAAAGATACAAATATAGAATTTAATATGTTATTGACTTCCAGGGCAGATAATTCCCTAAATTGGTCCAAGAGGAAGTTTTACGAAAAAGCTAACAGGCCGGATACGATGCTAGCTCGAGCGCTAAAAGATAGGCAATCTAAGTTTAACATCCAAGCTATACGCTTAAAATCGGGCATACAAACAGCCAATCCCAAAAAGATAGTAGAAGAATTCGGTTCATTTTATGGTTCCTTATATGACGGAAGGAAAGTGGCACATAATAACAATACGAGCAAAGCATTAAGAGATTTCTTAGCTAGCTCAAAACTGGAGAGATTGACAGAGCAGGACAGAAAGGCTCTGGGCGCCGACTTCACATTAGAAGAGGTGTCACAAGCCATTAAAGAACTTAAACCTTCAAAAGCGCCAGGACCAGATGGTTTCTCGGGGCTATATTATAAGAAGTTCTCTATCTTACTTGCCCCTCGGCTGCTCCACATGTTCAATGCTATATTAGCAGGAGCACCTATCCCCGGAGATATGCTGCGGGCGTCTATATCATTAATATATAAACCTGGCAAGGATCCGCTGAACTGTAAAAGCTACAGGCCAATTTCCTTAATCAATACCGATATAAAGATATATGCTAAATTGTTGGCCAACAGATTAAGTCTAATCCTACCCAGACTAATACATCCAGATCAGGTCGGCTTCATCAAAGGGAGGCAGGCAGCGGATAACACCCGACGATTTATTGATCTGCTAGAATTAGCAAACAAAAATAATGCTCAAACCATGTTATTAAGTCTGGACGCAGAAAAAGCTTTTGATAGGATAGACTGGCCATATCTTCAAGAGACGCTAGCAGCATTTGGCTTTGGGGATCGGTTGAGTGGAGCGATTATGTCGCTGTACTCGGGCCCAACCGCCAGGGTTATACATCAGGGCTTCCCCTCACTCCCATTCCAAATTCAAAGTGGCACAAGACAGGGATGCCCATTATCTCCCCTCCTGTTCGCCCTATGTATAGAACCCCTGGCGGCACGCATTAGAGATAATTCGGACATCTCAGGGTTAAACGCTTATTCCCAATCACATAAAGCGGCCCTGTACGCAGACGATATCCTACTAATCATTTCAAAACCCCTCACTTCACTACCTAACCTATTTGACCTACTAGACAAATTTTCTAAGGTCTCTGGGTTCAAAATAAACCAATCCAAATCCGAAGCTTTGAATATCAATCTCCCTAGACATACGGAGAAACTACTGAAACTAAATTTTAAATTTAATTGGCAAATGAAATCTATAAAATACCTAGGGATCCACATCACCAAAGATGCAAAAAGCATCTATAATGCAAACTATCCCAACCTGATTTGGACATTAAAACAAGACCTTATCAGATGGTCTTCCAAGAAGATTTCTTGGATAGGTAGGATACATAGCGTTAAAATGAATCTACTTCCCCGTATCCTATACCTCTTCCAGACATTGCCTGTGCCACTCAAACTGAAGGATATACTCTCACTTCAGTCTGCAATATCTAACTTTATCTGGGGAGGAAAAAAACCGAGAGTTAATAAACTAAATATGAAAAGACCTACCTTGGCAGGTGGCTTAGCGGTACCCTGCCTGTTATCATATTACAAAGCGGCTCAATTAAGTCAAATTATACAATGGCATTCAGACCCTAAATTGAAAAGATGGGTGGAATTGGAAAGTTCTGCTTGCTCTCCATTAGAGCTTAGCAACCTGATTTGGCTACCTAAAAAAGCGAGGAAAACCGCTGCCCTACCGCTCACCTCATTGACCAACTCCATATCGGTTTGGGAAGCAACAAACATAAAAAACTCACTCACATCAGGACGTTCTCTGATGTCCCCCATTTGGAATAACCCATGTTTTGCACCTGGCCTAATTGGTACAAATAGTTCAATCTGGAAACTAAAAGGATACAATAGAATCAAGGATATGGAAGGATATAATCTGAAAATTAAAACATTCGACCATATCAGATTAGAAAAAGATTTGCCCCACTCAGAATTCTATAAATACCTCCAGATCAGAGCATTCTATAACAAATTTGCCCCGTACCCTCCCCTGACGAAATTCGAAAAGCTCTGCCGGGCAGAAACCGACACTAAGGGACTTATATCTACGATCTATGGAGAGGTAGTCGAATCTGCTAGATCTAAACAGCAAACACCTTCATTCCAGAACCAATGGGAGATAGATTTAGGGGAATCCCTAGATGATGAGGATTGGGACTCCATATTTCTAGCCACTGCCAAAAGTTCCATATGCACCACACTGAAGGAGAACGCATATAAAGTTCTTATGAGATGGTACCTCACCCCACTAAAATTATCGAAATACATACCAGGGTCCTCCCCATTGTGCCCCAAACAATGTGGAGGAACAGCTGATCTGTTACATATGCTGTGGTCTTGCCCGTTGATAACCCAAATCTGGGAAAAAATTAGAAACTGGATTCAGAAGATTTTTGACCTCTCTATTCCCCCTGACCCTTGGCTGTTTCTATTAAACAGACCTTTAAAGGATCTATCAAAGTCACATAACAAATTAATTGCTCATTTTGCAATAGCCACACGGTGTGAGATTGCAGCACTATGGAAACGCCCCGATATTCCAATTATCCCAAAGATTCGGAATCGTATTTGGTTTATCTGCCAGATGGAAAAATTAACAAGTTTAGTTAATGATACTGGCGATAACTTTCTAAAAGTCTGGACCCCTTGGTTAGCACAGACAGACATCCCTGGGGTAGAGCGTGACACAATTTGGCTTTAATAGTAAGAAATGCGTTCTCCTACAGGAGAGTAAAATAACTACCCCCACACACACAACGGGATCAACTACTTAAAGCTGAATAAAGCCCTAGTTATAGCCTTACAACTCATGGGCCATCTATGCTTCAAGAAAAACTAGCCTTGTTATATCCTTCCCTACCAACCACCTTTACCTCCTCCCCTTTCCCTTCTACCCCCCCCAACCCTTCCCTCCCTTTTTTTTTTTTTTTCTTTTCATTATTATTATTTATTATTTGTTCACCTGCACTCGCACGACCGAGTAGGGCTCGAAAAGTTGTGCGATTCTCATATATGTGATCCAAAGCCCACATTACATGTGCTATTCTATATTGTACATGCATATAATGTTCACTCTGTATACCATGCATTTGTTCACAATAAAATACAAGTTATAAAAAAAAAAAAAAAAAAAAAAAAAAAATGTATAAGAAGCAAAAAGTGTGCTGATTTGCAAAAATTACCCAGAATCCCTGACTGCACTCGTAGCATTATATACTGAGTAATTATGGCAAAAGGCAGGTTTTTGAACCTGGCTGACACATCTAAATGTGCTCATAGGTTGTATTTTTATTTGAAAGGAGATAGATTAAGTTATGGAATAGAAAATGGGTTTCACAAGGATTGTAATTTGAGAAGTTTTCACTTGCAGTAGAAAGGATGTAGTCAGGGAAGGGGGTGTCAGATCAGAAAGGAAGGCATCAATGTAAAGGGTCAATGAAGAAAGAACAAAGAAACTGACAATCCTTTTCCATTTAGTACCCAAGATAGCTTCCAATGCAAACCAGGCCAACGCCCTAGATATTCTCCAGTATAATGTCAACAAAATTAGATAGACGTTCCTAATTTGTATAGCGATGTGAGACCTCCCTTAAGTCACTTTGAATATGTTGATCAATACCTGTATTCCCCCATAGATTTAATCCTCTTGGGCTGCTCACTGGGCCGTGATCGCACGCAATCTGGCGGCCGCACGTGATCGCGACACAGAAAAAAGTAAGTCTGGCCACATATGTATACAACAATGGCACAATACTGCACATCCTGTGTGCAATCCTTATACTGTAGAATGTGAAAAATTGTGCAGTGAAGGTTTCTGAGGACTGAAAGCTTAATAACCCAAACAAACTTTTCTAAGATATATTAATTAAACGACCACTACATTTTTTGTAACACAGACCAAAATGTTAAAGAACTAATTACCTGTGCTGACTCAGCTTCGCTCATTTGTCCTCAGTGGAATACTTCCCATCGAGAAAGCCTAAATGAGCTATCTCAAAGATACATACTGTAGGATCATAAATAAAATTCTGATAAAGGGTTTGTTGATCATTAGCCCCCACATTCATGAAAGTGTTTGTCATGAAATATTAGAGGAAAATATTGGGGTTTCATCATTGATATGCTACTGCAACACCTTTACTGATCAAAATTAGATATTCACCAAACTCGGATCATATAATATGTTGTAGCTGAATCAAATGATATTGTTCATTTGTATAATCTACTTTAATATGCCATTCCGGTCTCCTTAGCTAGGGAGGGAGGTACAAAGGTCAACTTACTGTAGGTATATTGAGGGACAGGAAAAAAGTAAAAGCGGAAGAAACTTAAGTGGCCAAGGCCATGATCCTTGCATGCACAAATAAGGAGATAAAATCAGTGCTTTGTTCACTGAGAGAAAAAGGACGAAACGGCCCCTTAACAGACCATAAAAAGAAAAGACATTTAAATGTGAGAACATCTGTGGTGAGCTCCTGATAAGCTAGCCACCTTGCTAGGCCCCCTCTTCTGCATGCATTTGACTGCTGTAATGTGCATACAGTAGCTTGCAATTTGCCCTTCCCAGCGAAAACTGCCTAGGCCCAATCATACAGCTGGAACCCGGCGCCTGCAATTATTCTTGCTTGGGCAGGTGTGTGTCCAGTTACCTTCGTATCGCGATCAGTGCCTGCTCGGCAGTTCCACCAACCTGTGGTCCCACCGAAACCCCCCAACAGCTGTGACCTACATCCCATGCCCTTTAAGGCCTCTAGAACCTCCTGTGTTGTGGTGTCAAATATGTCCAGACCTATGTCTGACAGGTGGACCCCATCTTTTCTATATAACCATTTGCACCGAACATGCAGTTGTGTGTTTTATTGCACTCCAGGCACGCAAAAAGAAGAACCTGCAAATGGCCCAATGTACTCTTTTTCTAGCTCTCACCATTATTGCTCTCACATCTGTAGACATATCTTCAGGGCCTTGTAGGCAGGATTCCTTGCCAAAAAGCTCATATTTGAGAACAATCTGCTATCTGCCTCTTGAGTTTTCCTGCGAATGCTGCCAATGTAGGCAGAAGGTCTCCCCATGACATACCTCTGTAACCCAGCCAGTTTATGGTCATCCTTTCATGTGAGAGTTCTAGTTGTGGACCGTACAGATAGCCATGTGCCCCTTTACCAACCCACTCTCTTACCAACCAACCCACTCTCCATGGTCTACTTTTGCAGCTTTCTGAAAAATACAAGACATTTTGCCTTCCTTTTTGCCTGTGCAAATTCACCCAGACTCCTTGACCTTCCCTCAGTAAACCAATGCTGCCTTGGGTCTTGTAGGTTTTTCGACTGGGATTAGAACCAAGTTAACTTGCTTCAAAGGCTGTGTGTACTTACCACTAACATATTAATTCAGCCCCTTTTCATAAGGAAAATCCTGAACGTGAACACTGCAGCCCATATTTACTAAGCAATGGTCTGCCTGAAGATACCTTATGGCCCATTCAAGTGAATGTGAATGTGCAGTAAGATGTCTTCCGGTTCTGTAAGACATGTTATGGCATAGCCCTACTTAGTAAATATGAGCCTATATTTACATTATTTTTTGTATTGTATTATTTAACATTTACAGTAGTAACCACTATTTACTCATCTTAATTCAACTGTTGGATGATTTAAGAACCAGTACAGTTGTAAGCAACAATAATGACACAAAGCTCAGACAAAGAAATAAGACGGCAAATAAATGAGCCAGCTGAGTTTATTAGCATAAAGCAATTATATGCATATTGCACAGTCATCAATGAATGACTTTAATAAGAATATATTCAAATCTGAATCATAAACTGAACTGAATATGTTTGTTATTGTTGCTATATATATTTGTCTATTTACTATACCACAGACACTGTATATTTTTTGCCACTAAAAGTGTGCATTCTACAACTTACTCATTGCACAGTATATTCTTCTCAACTCGCCTCTCCCGATCTTCATTGATAGCAATAGTGTATCTACTGTACTTTATTGATTTTGAGACCAAAGCTGATGCATTTACAAGAACAGTTCCTTACATCTAATGCAGAAGTTTAGATTTATGGCACTTTAGCTATGGGGGATTATACATTAAAGTCCGTTATGAGTTAATGCATCCGATCCGGTGTTACCTCCCATTGACTTGATTAGGAGTGCATGTCGGATTAACGGATATTAATAAATAACTCCATGATGAGCTGAGACTTGGAAGGGGTTTGATTTCCTGTGCCTGCTTCCTTTTGCCTGATGTCACTGTATGTTGAACACACACAGATAAGCTACCTTACCTTTATTGGCTCTCTGATAAGGAGAGTGTGGAATAATGGTAGAGAAACCCCATGGTTGACAAATATTTCTCCATTCAGGGGCTCAGAAGAAAATGACTGTGTTTAATTTACAAAGAAATAAAAGCAGACAAATCTTTACTTGAAATATGAACTTCCATACAGGATAAAAGTGAACTAATTACTGTGGCATGTTTAGTATAGTAGGTTAAATTAAACTGCATGTCATCTCATAAAAATATACAAGTATTAAAAAAATGGCAAGCAGATGCTTTGGAGAGATTTTACAATATTTAACTAATGTATTTTTATAATAAGCTTGCTTGTCCGTTCTCAAAACCACAGATGCTGTACATTTTTCTATTTGTTTTATACTTTGTTTACAAGTGATTATTAAATCATCATAAGTCCAACAAATAAGCATAAGTAGCTGATATACTTGAATTAAGCAGACCTGGAGAAAAGCAAGACTTTTATTTTTCTTCCAAACGATACAAATAAGTAAAACAGTTACAGTACTTTAACGGTGAGACAATCTTTCTAATGACATCAAATGCAGTCAATTGTCTCAAAATATAATTGTTCACCTGCTACGTTGCACTGCCCCTTTAAGGATAGTTACATTTGTTTAAGGCAGCCAATTACTGTCAATTCTTTACAAAAAAATGTTTTTTAAGCTACCAGTGTTGACATCTTTGAATATAGCCAGCCACAATCTTCTCAGATATATATCAGCCTGTAGAAATGTTTACAGTGGTTAGACACCTCGAGTGTTAGCACTCTATCAGACCGACAGTATTGCGAGCTTATTTGTGAGACGCGAAGATCAAAACAGGAATCAGTGAGGCCTGTTATCGTGTTGCATGTCTTTTAGCGGAAGGTCTGATCCTTTGGGCCCTACATTTCTTACGTAAGGTAGATGGTTTAAATAAAATTTAAAAAAAGAAAAGCATACTGCTAAGCTTTACTTTTGTCTAACAAGCTACAATCCACAAATTCTGACTACAGTGTTACCATTATGTATTATTTGTATTACAGTATTTGTTATTTCTATGACTGTCACATGTATTACTGCTATGAAGATGAAGCGCTACTGTAGCTATATTAATGGTGCTATATAAATAAAGATATACATACATACATACATACATACAACTTTCAACGTATTACTTCCTGGTAAAACATTTGATAAATAAATATAATTCTAGTATCTTGTCCCCTGTGTTTGTTTTTTTATTCATGGTTTTCTTAATCATGTTTATTACAGTATGTAACTCAGACTGCACTGGACTCTTGGAAGAGCTCCATGTTGACTTCCCAGACACTTAATATTTCAAACACATATCTCCTGAACAGGGCAGTGGATTTTAAATATAAAAACCACGATGGAAAAGGCAAGAAGAGCCCTCATATACTATGTAAAAATGCAAAAGAAAAAGGTGATCAGCGTGGACTGCTGCATTAACTTCTGACCCTGGAAACATCATTGGGGCTTCACACGATACTGAGATCTATGTGAGAAGTGTACTGTAATGTTACTTAATTCTATATAATTGTTGCTATATATGTATGTGCCGCGAGTATTGGTGAAACTACAGCTCCCATGAGCCTCTATGTCTAAGCATCTGAATTGTAGATATAATATTTGGTGGTGTATTATGACCTTCCCCTATGTCACAGTCATGGAAGCAGACATTGTGGGCAAGTGCGTAGCTTTGTACACACTCTTCTCTTAGGGAAAAGATGCCTCCAATGAAAAGTTACTAATTGAGTAGCAGAAGATCAGTGTGTGAGATGAATGAAAATTAGACTGTAGGAAGAGACTGAAGAGTGAGGAGCTCTGAAGGAACTCTCTGGAGCCCAGAGCCCAGCCTTTCAGTCCTTGACCTTACCCAGTGGGGGGTTGCTGGCAGTACAGGAGTGTGCTGTCATCAGACTGCCTTCATCATAGTTAAATGTGTTAAGCTAGTCTTGGAACAATTCTCTACTCGATCTGAACCTTGTAGGTGGCTCTGAGTTCTATGGATCAGTATATAAGGGTGGTCTCTTCTGCCCCACGCTAGAAATAGGCTACATTAGAGCCAGAAGAGGACTTGAGCATGCCTACAGGTTCTGGACAAGCAGCTCAAGGACCACCTGAAAAGTGAGTTACATGGAGAATCCTGGCACCTTTTATTTAGATAGTTAGGTGAGTGTCCAAGAGAAGCTTACTACCTACAAAATCTGGAACAAGTTTATTTTCCTCTTGACTGCGTAACTATGGAGGATTTGCATATTGTGACATCTGCCTGAGTTTAAGTATTGTATATACATAACTTAAGGCCTCAAAGCCTTTATTAGACTCAAGTACTACATTTATTGTGGCCCCTAGGTCTAATATTTGTATTTAAATTTTTAGCTCAGTTCAAGATATTAGCTGACACTGGTGTCCAGTTTAACGATTTACATTGAACTGTACGTGCTATTTTGGTCAAACTGATTTGGTCATATAATTAAATAATAAAAGTAAGATGTACTGTAGAGATAGGGAAATGTGTAAACATTCAGGTCACAGATTGTTTGCATGGTTTTTGGTAATATTTGATTTGTGGATAAATATTTGTATGAAAAATGTGAGCTACAATTGCTTTATATATTCACTCAAACAAAACCCGACGAGACATCTGTGCACAAAACGGAGCACACCTCGGATACATGATAACAGAATATGCTGCATATATCCCAATTCTCAAGTGTGCACTTTTTGTGCACAGGTCTCTCTCCTCTCCAGCAAAATCCATATTTCATGGTCTGGAAATTCTGGCCAAAATGAATGTGGAAAGTCTAAAATTGATTTAACTGTATGTTAATTGATTTAACGTATTTTGCAACAAATTCTGATTCCAGCAATGATAACACAGACCTAGTGAAAGTTGTTGCCAGGACACTTGTATGTGAGTATTTTCGGAAAATGCCTTTGCTTTTATCTACAGGTCATTTTAGTAATTAGTTTAACACTGCAAAGTATCTGTTTTCCACAACATTAGTCTATGCTCAGAGTATCTATCTGATATCTGCAGCCATAGTTTAAAGCTGTGCAGATTCTTACGATTATAGGTCAGAGTTAATTTTTCTATTCTCTGTTGCTGTAGCAGCTACTTCAGGTTGAGGTTGCTCTTTTGTTTATATCCATCTGCTCTTGTTATACCCTAGAGAAAGCAGTACATTTTTACCAGTTAGAAAAATCCAGACATTATACAATCTCCCACACATTGTGTGCCAGGCAGGATCTACATATTTAATCTATGCTTTAAACTTATGTTCTAACTGCTGTATCAACAAATGCTTTGAAGTTCAGAACATCACCCTTTCATCATGAAGTTAGATTAACGTTTAGCTATTTGTGTATACAGAATAAGATTGTGGGGAGAACCGGAGTATTAGAGTACAGGGGAAGTACCTTTGGTCCTCTTGACCTTAGGGAACGGGCCTGAGGAAGGGATAATTTCCCCAAAACGTTGCCCCTCTATTTTACTTTTTACCCATTTCCTTCCCCCTCCCCCTTGTGGTGTTTCCTTGTCTTTCCCTCCCCCTGTGTTTTTCATTGGCACCTTAAAAGTATTGATCACTGTTATTGTCAGTTTGCTGCTCACGTGTATGACATTGTTCCAGCATTATGTTCTTTTGCTTTCTTGGTTAAATATTTCTAATTTGGCATATCCATAGCTTTTTGATGTTTTTATATGGTCGGCGAGTGCTGGGAACCACCCCGCCCCCTTTTTCCTTGATAGTCCTTGGAGGAATAAGGGTCCTCCTTGTTCCCTTGAGCACCCTTGATCTAGCTTTAAGAACATTTTGAGTACTGTCTACCTCCAGATTTTTCTACAGAGTATTAGAGTAGTCACAGCAGATTCTACCCATTTTACCAGAGACAATGTATGCCATCTTATATTTTCTACCTGATGATGAAGGTATAACAGATGCCTAAACCATGCAGCCTCCCCTTGAAGCACTGTAGACACTCTCCCAACAAAAAAAACAGTCCAATACATGCTCTACATGGATACCAATTTACAGTTATTTACAGGTTTGCACGCATACAGATACACTACATCAGGTTCACGATCCAGGAGCACATGCAGGGAGAGACACTACTTCATGCTCAAACGCAATCACCCCATATCCATTAAACTGAATGGGCAGCTGCAAGGTTACCTTTGACAAATCAAGCACAATTCACACACACACAGATGGATAAAATGCAGCTGACCAACCACACTCTACCTCGCTGTTCATTGCTATCACATTAGATAATGGACATAGTAGCATAACCTAACAATCACATTATGAACGCACTTCAATGTTCATATACCAAAGCATCAGATATGACAGACCACCAAATACCTGGTTCACCATTAACTTGCTAGCACCAGGCTCAACAAGTTGTTGACAGTCCTGAAACCTACAGAGCATGGAGGTCCACATTCAGGAATTCAATCAGAAATCTGGCCATCACTGCAACTCAGGAACTTGACCTGTTAGCCAAATCATTGGGAATTTTTTTTAGAGTATGTGAAGCAATTTAGGTCAGTACATGTCAATAATCCTACAATACTGTAGCACTGAAAATAGAATGGAAAAGGATAGCCCATAGATTTTTGAGAATGATTTCTTAAAGAAAGTTGGCCAAAGCTTATCGAAATCTACCAGGCTTCATTTATGAAGATAAGAAAAAAGAAGAAAGAGGTGATGCACTGCAAATGTACTAGAAAGGCTGGAGTCAAGTAGATAAAATTACTATTTACTGAGCATAACACAAATAAAGGTGAAAAAAACCTCTGACCTCCAACCTTATATGGTGCTTTAGCAAAGATTGTATTTATCATCTAGCATCCTTTTTGTAGTGATTTCACATCTGAAAGCAGCCCAGAAGATCCCCACCTACAGTATCTCCTGTCCACTGACAGAAACAAGCTGAAAAGGTGGAGAGTGGACAATGTGTACAGAGTCCATAAGTAACAAATTGGTAATGGGTAAAAGGTCTGAAAGGGGGAAAATCAATGGGTAGTAGTGACGTACCGAGTATCGGGTAATTACCCGGTACCCAGTTTACCAGGCGCTTTTTCTGCTACCTGGAATTTACCCGGCTCCTCCCCGGCTGTCCAATAGGAATGCTCCTGATCCGGTCACTTTGATCCCCAGCTCCCACCAGCATCAGCTGTGTGCTGTATTCCTGCTGCTCCCGCTGGCTGAACACAGAATTCTGCTGCTGCCACCGCCAGCAGAATGTCTGCTGCTGTTCCCACGATGTCGCTGTGGTCCTCCTCACCTTCTGTAGTGGTCTTCCTCACTCTGCAGGTAAGGGTATGCTATCCGCAAATTGGTTTTACCTCGCTGTCCAGATAACCGGGTACCCGGCCGGGCAAATTTTGCCCGGGTACCCGTTACCTGTTTTTTGGAAAATGTAGGACCCGGAACAACACTAGTCTGTAGTCAAATACCATGATGGGTTGCAGGTAGCAGGAGCCAGGAAGTCCAGATCTGTGGTGCGAAAGGTGGAGGGCTCTGGAAGTAGTAGGCAGAAGGGGTAGACAGGACAGGGGAAAACAGCAGAGTGGATCCAAAGTTTGGACAGGAAAAACAGCAGGAGGAATCCATAGACAGGGCAGGAGCAAACAGCAGAGTGAATCCAGATGCCGCGGCAGGAAGAAACCGCAAGTGGATTCAAATACAGGGCAGAACGGGTATATACAGATAAGGTTGGAAACAGGGCTGGAAACAGGACTTGAAAAATGACTGGAAACAGCACTAATACAAAGTAAAGGATAGTCAGAAACAAGCTGGAGTCAGGAACCAGGAATACAAGAGTTCCGAAAATACTATGACTGCAGCAATGAAGAAACACAACCTACACCAACAAGCAAGGCTGTTGAGCAGTTGTGAGGAGCCAATGTTAGACCAGCATTTGCAAGAAAGGGACTAATATTGTGATCAAGAACTTCTCTTTCCAAGCAAAGACTGGTACACATTACGCTACATTGCGCCAGGACTTTATACTCTTTTTGTATTGATATGTAATAACAAGTCATTGGGTAGACTTGTTTTAATGTCCTATGGCTGCCATCCCATAATTCATTTACGTGTTTGGTTTGGGATTTTTCATTGCCTCAATTTATATGTTTATTTTGGGAGTGTAATTTACATTTTATGTACTGTGCACAGGTATATTTGTAGATTTATGCACATTAGTAGCACATTAGTAGCACATTACAGGCATACCCTGCATTAACGTACACAATGGGTCCAGAGCATGTATATAAAGTGAAAATGTACTTAAAGTGAAGCACTACCTTTTTTCCACTTATCGATGCATGTACTGTACTGCAATCATCATATACGTGCATAACTGATGTAAATAACACATTTGTAAAAGGCTCTATAGTCTCCCCGCTTGTGCACAGCTTCAGTACAGGTAGGGAGCCGGTATTGCTGTTCAAGATGTGCTGACAGGCGCATGCTTAAGCTGCCATTTGCCTATTGGGTGAGATGTCCTTACTCGTGAGTGTACTTAAAGTGAGTGTCCTTAAACCGGGGTATGCCTGTATTTGTTTAGTAATAGGTTGAGTGCTTTTTGTAGGTATATCTAATATCATAGTCATATAGTGCTTTAGACACTAATAAAATCTCTCTCTCCTCCCAATTCCATCGGGTGGATTTTCAGTGATAAGAAAATAAAAACGAAGCTGCCTTTTTGAGACTAATCTGCGGCTGAAAGGAATTTGCAGATTCAAATTTCTGTGAACATTTCATCTATCTCTTGTCCTAAGCACTACAGCTGAACCCCATTATAACGTGGTGCTTTGAGTCCACATAATGCGACCGCGTTATCACAGGGATCACGGGGGGGGGAAATTGCCGCTGCAATCAGGGGTTTCACGTCCGCCGGAGGTGGAGAGATGGGATACTCTCCCAGCTGTCCCAGACCACCACGCTGACCCCATTAGACCCGCTCTCTCCAGCCACTATACCGCCCCCACCACCCACCGGTCTCCCTGCTGCAGCCTGCAGCCTGAGACCTCACCTGTGCCTGGCTGTTCTGCGCATCACGGCCATGTCTTACATAGTGGCCCAGCTTGGGCTACCCGGGGGGAGGGACGGGGAGTTAGCAGGATGAGGCCGCGACTCCGGTGGGAGAGAGAGAGAGAAGTGACGGACTGCACAGGGTCCTAAAGACAGGTCAGAGCAGGCGGAGGGACCCGCCTATAAACAGGAATCCATACTCCAAGTGGTACTTGGCACCTCTGTATACTAACCTACTTTAATCCCAGCTGTAATGTATTTTGTATATAAATACAAATGACTGGAATTGCTGTAGTCACGCTGACTCACTGCCTGGTATTCCATGTACATACACTGTGGGACATGGTGAAGTTCAAAAATACATACTAAATTATGTACTATAAACTCTCTTCCCAATATATCCATTTTCAGAGCTTCTTACGGTATGTAAAATGCACAAAATGGATAAAGACCATGAAAGACAGATAATATCTTTTGGTGGGGTAGCCTTTTCCAAAATTAACTCCATTCCAGTGTCATATCGAATTTAACATCTTGATTATATACAGTATGCATTGTTTTGCTGGATGTATAATTTCAACATACAAAAGCTGCTGGCGTTTGTGCCTTCAGTCAGTGATTATAGTGAGAATCTCTGCATTTTACAATACCATCAAGTTCTAATTCTAGTTGACTGTACACCAGACGGCATCATTCCTGTTGCAGAGAACTTACAATCTATCGTCAGCACCCCTTATCAAAGAAAAAGTGTGTGTCTCTGTGTGTGTGTGTCTCTCTGTGTATGTGTCTCTCTGTGTGTGTCCGTTAGCAATAAAGCATTGAATATTTGTATTAAAAATAAAATGCAGCTTAGCTTTAAAAAACGGGAGCAATGCTCAGACCGCGTTATAAGCGGATCCGCGATGTAGCGGAATACGCTATAACAGGGTTGAGCTGTACTTCATAAAGAGAAACCCGACAGCACAAAACAACATGTTACTACCCAGACCTACATGAAGATTTCCACACTACAAAATGTGATGATGGTCTCGGATGTAAAATATTCAAGAAAACCAGGAGAGACTATATACTGTATGTGCCCTTTCTATGAATGGCAAAGAATTCATAAAAATTATGAATTCTTCCAAGATGAATTGGACAGCTAGGTGGCTCCACTTCCATTTCGTACACCTAGATAGTGACTTCTTAAGAAATAGCAGGTGTTCTCCTGAATGTTTTGCTATGTCATAGCTTAAAGAAGAAGCCAGAGAGAAAGCATAATTTTGTGACCTTTATTTAGAAACACAGAGCCATTTTGGGATCTTCAACTGCCACACAGAGTCAGCTTAAGGAGGGGAAGGTCAAATCAGAGATGTATTTTATACAAGTGTTAATTTCCAAGGATTCTGACTGAACAATATATCTTGTTACCAGACCGGATCGTAGGAGTGCTAAGTCATTTCAGAAAAGAGCCTCTGACTATAACAGCTCACATCAGACAGATGTTTCCTTGTTCAAGAAGACAACATAAATTATTTAAGATGTATTGCCTACTGTGTCATGTATTGTAGTGTTATGTCAAAGTAATTTTATTGTGTATTTATTTTGTTTTGAAAACAAATGTTCAAACGTGCTTTTAGCCATATTTGGCAAAGTGTGGTGAAGGGGTAGAGGGGTGGGGGATCAGAGTAGTTGCCCTAGGGAGGGTGGTTAGGCCTTTTATGTTGCTGCCCATGGAGTACGAGGAGGAAGGGGAGGATGAATATGAGGATGGCCTTCATCCTGACAAGGGTAAGTACAACTTTTATTTACTATTTGTTGGCTGGCTAATATTTTATTTTTAATGGGCAAATGCGCTATTATTCAGATCTGGATAATAGGCCTTTTGCCCATTACAGTTATGTTGGGTAGGGGGGGGGGGGTTGTAACCGCTAATCACCCTACCTGGGGCAACTACAGATGCAGCCACGACTATCCGTACACTTGCCTTGGAAAATCTGGGGCAATCTCCTAGTAATGTTGCAACATTTCTGTGACATTTCTGCAGACAGACTAATGGCCCATCGGATTAACACAGTGGGGGTCCCTGGCAGTCCCATGCAGTTTGTTTATCTATCTCACTTCCCTCCCATTGGCAACTCTGTGTTTTCTAAAAAATAAATACCTTATTGAACAGTCTTTAGGCAGCAGAAACAGTGAGTTATTCAACACAGGCATCTTCAATGATATTACCTTCTCCCACCGTTAATCGCCATTATTCATTAGGCTTTAAACCAAAGAAGAATGTTGACACAATGTTGACACAAAATCATATTACATCGAAAATGACAGATCTCAAATATGTCTAACAACATATGTAATATATATATTGCAATGTGGGTGCGGTCTACAATATGTAGGCCGCACCAAGCGCCACATAAAATTACCCATTATGGAACATCTAAGGAATATTGTCAATATTCCTAAATTGTTAGCTTCGGCTAAACCGCTTACACATCTTTTATCTCATTTTAAAGATGTTCACCAATGTAGCACTATAGGAGTCAAGTATATGGGTATTGAACATATAGTGACCAATATTAGGGCTGGTGACAAAGACCTTCAAATTGCTAAAAGAGAGCAGTTCTGGATATTCACCCTTCAAACCAAATATCCTGGAGGGTTAAATGATTATGTAGAACTGACTCCATTTTTTAGGTAAATGCCCCAGCGAAGTAATTTTATCTATGTGGAATCTGTCATTTTATCGGTGTGTAGATCCTTATGGTTTGGATCTTTGGGTGACACTTCTGTACACTTTTTTACTTCATTTTTCTTTCCCCCCTTTTTTCCGCCCCCCCCTTCCCTTTAGTTCTTGCTTCCATTCCTTCTTTTCCCTTTTCCCCCCTCCCCCTTTTTCGCTTTCCCCCCTCTCCCCCCTTTTCTCCCGCCCCTTTCCCCCCCTCTTCCCCCCAAAAAAACTTCCCCCCCTCCTCCCCTTTTACGTTTATGTGTTATATGTAAATTTGTCATTTATGTTTTTTAGATATTTTACTAAATATGTTTTTTGCAATGTTGTTCATATTATCATATATGATCATTTTTTATCATTTCATTTTTACACTTGAACACTATGGACACATGTAAGTGCAATATTATATGTCTATATTTGATTAATTTGACATTTCATTTTGCCATTAGATTGTAATTTTTACTATTTAGAAATCAATATCATCAATCACTATGTAAAGGGTTACCATCCCATTACTGCATTTATTAATATTGCAGATTAATTTATGACAACAAAGAGGAGTGTTTAAAATCCATGTATTCACTCCTTCTAGCCTCATGATTGGTTTGTTTTACTATAGGAACAACCAATGATGTAGCTTGTATAACATATAAAAGACCCCTCGCAGGTGCCCAGGTTACTGCCTGATGAAGTTTACCTGTTAAATGAAACGCGTCGCAAATTGTGTAACCAGCCTACCTTAATCCTGGTGGCTGGCATACACTAAGTGTATTCATTCCAGTCGCGATCCCTCAAACGAACTGGCATCTACGGACGGCTATAGGGGGCTTTATTTCCACGCATGCGCACTTGCGCTATACACCACGCCGACACATGTGGAGGTGTTACTGCAGTGACTGCCACGGAGACAGCCCCAGCATGCGGGACTGGTACCCGAAGAGAATTGGACATCGCCCCCTTGCCTAATCTATGGTGAAGCCTAAAGGATGAGAATATCGCTCAGACCTGGATACAAATTAAGTTTTACTCATATGTAAGTTTTTATATTATTGTTGTTACATTATACCTTCATACTCTTACTTTGGTGCGCACTTGTGCTTTTTTTCTTGGTTACCTGGTTCTGCCAAAGGAGTCTTCCTCCGGGGTCCTTCTTGGAGTGGGGGGAGACACTTCAAATCACAGGAGCAGCAAGAGGAAGGAGAGAAATTACTTTTCTACATTCATAGGAAGCAAGAGCGCGGACTGAACACTCTTTGACCTTTAAACCAAAGAGGGCACTTGGCTTTAATTCACTGAAAGGGTGATAATTGTGTAGTCTTGGGACTACTCCTGGGTTCTAGACATTCAATAGTGGTATTCCCTTGTCGTCAAACTCACTGCAGTTACTACCAGGTAAATTAACTCATAATTTGAATAACTTACTGTGGACGGACGTTCACAGAGGTACACAATTAGGAGGCTTTATAATGTGAAATTATAATAGGCTTTATTGTGCCTGTTCCTTTACATCAGGAAATTATCCAAACACAGGGGGGGAAACAAAGCTTCCATTCACTTGGGAGTATTTCTAGTGAAATCCTATGCAATTAGTTCACATCTCCCTTAGTCAAGCCATTCTCGCAGCCCCAAAACATATAGCATGAAAATAAGCAGATATAAGCAGTCTCTTAAGAATAAAAGTCTTATCTGTTTCTTGGAGGGAAAATCTCACTTCCTGGTTCAGCTTCAGGTGCAGTAGTTTTCCCTGTGTCATGAATTCAGCTCTGCTGTGCAGAGCTCAAGACCGCTCAGCTCCAGAGATCTGGGTTTCTTTTGGTCAGTCTCTCCTGGGACTCAAGAACCTCTGCTCTGTCTCTCCAAAGGTCAGCTCTCAGTCAGAGCTAGGGAGGAGTTACTTCTGTCTCAAAGGCAGGCTTTTTCTACTACCTGTAATCAGGCAGGTGGTGCTAGTTAATTTGCTACCAGCAGTTAACCACCACACTGCTGGATTAGAGGCACCTTTGTGAACAGGGATAAGTCCCCTGTTACACTTACAAACTAAATAACTTTTAAAGAACTCCCAGCTCAGCTGGACTGAACACTTTGATAGAGTGGTGCATACCTCCTCTCATCCCTTCACATATCATGTCCTGTCAGGAAAGGCATGATTAAAAATATTACTTCCAATCCATGATTATCCTCATAAACGTTAACCCCCGTGAGCCATTAGGGGGGTGCTTGACCCATAAGTGTTAACTTCGGATAGCCCACAGAAGGGAGCTACAAATACCCTTTACTCATTTAATATGCACCAGAAGGAAAATAATAAAGGGTGTAATTTATAACACTTGATTAATATCACAAGAGTAACCCCTTGGGGTAATCGATAACCCTCGATTGGTATAACCAGACTAATGTTTAGTAACCCAGTGATGGGGGAAGGGCTACACTAGGCTAGTTTTATCTGGCCTATTTGTATTTAGTGGCCATTATACACATAGACAAGTTACGTG
The DNA here is from genome assembly GCF_040206685.1 of Ascaphus truei. Taxonomy (NCBI): domain Eukaryota; kingdom Metazoa; phylum Chordata; class Amphibia; order Anura; family Ascaphidae; genus Ascaphus; species Ascaphus truei. Next base: position 349,723,753 of record NC_134486.1, read on the forward strand.
TAAGGCCAGCCTGAGGTAGGTTGTACAAATTAGCAATAATTGTTGGCTTTAGCTCGATATCGCCAGGTTTCGGAGTTCAGTGAATAGCCCTCGATTCCTTATTTGCACTTTCATTTACATATGCTGCCGGTAAAAAGAATGCTAGCATATGAAAATGGTAAAAACCTTAACACTGCATAACGGTTGTGACCTGGCTTTAGTGAAATAGAACGATAAATAAAATTGGTGTTTAATATCAATAAGGCAATTTTTTGGTGAATCTAGACCATGATTTTGTGTCAATGCACCAAAACCCTTCTCAGAGCTTAATTTACACCCCTTACGTTTTAGATACATTGTTAAAAGGAAACCCTTTCACAATGTCATTTTTAAAAATGTAGCTCATTTTCCCAAATGAAACACATATTTCTCCCTAACTTGTTAAAGCCTGTAAGAGCCATCTCTCCTAACATTGCTTGTTAGAAGAAGCTTTGAACTGCTTTTCTCTTTAAACATTACAGATTGTGCTGTAAGCTATGCTAAAGCTTTTCTCCTATTACAGATGGAAGGAGTGAGACATGAGAGAAAGAGAAACTCAGGTTGCCATGGGAATAGTAAAAAGTACACCCATTGCTCACCCACTCCATGAAGCATATTTCTAACATCCACTAAGAGTTAACCCTTTCATACCCGTAAAGTACTGCACCTTCATGCCAGTGAGAGGAGCTCTGTAGATCTGTATCTGCCTTCGAGATCTAGTCAGCCAGTAATAATGTAAGCATCTGCATTGCTTTAATAGCAAATACTAATCTGTCTGTTTCCTCCTCCGGATGTGTTAGGCTACCCGCTGCTTGTCTTTCAAACCTGATCATTTTTAATGCAATAAATTCGTTTTTATATATATTTTTATCAGTGGCTCAGTTTTTTTCCACATTTATTTCTCCACAGCACTGTAATCTGATTACTTGTGCACCCCCCTTCCCCGTGTCTAGGGTGACTACGTGTGGTGCGTTACCTGATAGGCTCACAGGAAGCCTGATCCTCCACTGCAGGGAGCCTGGGGTGTACCTGATTCATTATAGTGACAGCGCCTCCACCTTTGAGGGTTCCTAGCAGTGCTGGATAACCCCTTCACAGGACCCAATAACATGAATACACGTATGGGTATGTAATAATAGGTTTACTGAACGTAGATACACTAATACACACTAATGTATATCATACAGGCCTCGCATGGCCTTATCCCCCACACAGTGCCCCACTGTCCAACCACCTTGTCCACACCCTGGTGAGGTTTCCCCCAATGTACTAAGGTGCCCTCGGCACCCAACCAACCGAAAGTCCACACGAGCCACAACCCACCCCATAGTGTACGGTAGCGCTACCCACAGAATGTGTGTGAACATTTGGTGCACTTGTTGAATGTGATACCTTCCGGGTGCTCCAATACCCGGGTACCGCCGGCTGTTGATAGGATCAGTCTGGTCCCACATAGTCGTCCACGATGGCGTCTGCCTCTGCGTGGGGTGGACTCCTGTTGGAGTGTCCCACCGTGAAGAGAGTCTATGTCATGCAGTTGGGGTCTGGTCCCAGACCACAGGCTACAAGTACTGTGTGGCATCTTGACTGTGTCCCTGACACAATAGATCTAAAGGGCAATGTCCCTATCTAAGGGCTTGTCCCTGAAGCACCCACAAGATGATTGGGGACTCAGGGCCTACCTGGTGCCCAAGGGGGCAAACTAGGCCTAGTCCAGGGAAGCACAGCTCATGGACACTATCTTCTCTCTTCTGTTCCCCCTTCCGAGTGAGCGAGCGGTCCCAGCGCACTAAATGTATATCTTTAAGGAGCAGGGGAATGCTGCAGCCCTATTGGCTGTTTCGCACCATGTGATCCGCAGCCGCTGTGCATTATGGGACTTGTAGTTCCCCTGCAGAGCTAACCATGTAATGGCCGCCGCTATCTGGTGCTTTGCGCATGCGCGCGCATCTCTAATGGCCGCCATATCTACTGGTTTCACTGCGCAAGCCCAGAATCTTTGTTGCTCATGCACAGCTGATTAAAGATGGCGGCGACCTGCAGTTAGAGGCACCGTGGAGCTCCAGCGACCGGATCGCCAGCCCACCTTCCGCAGCACTCCTTGCACTTCTCCTTTACTGACCAGCGGGTCCGCCTCTGCGTCCCACGGCACCCGCACTAGCTGCAGAGTCCCGACCGCAGCGGAGATATGTGCGGCAACCAAGGGGGACCTGGCTATATTTGAGATAGTTTTCCAGCAACACGGCATGGACTGGATGCCCATCAAGTGAAAATATGTGTGCAGTGCTAAGGACATTAATAGCATCCAAGAATAAAATATATTTAGAGAGGAACTATATTGAAGAAGAAGCTGCTGATGGAAGGGAGGTTTGAGGGGACATATAGTGCTTGGGACTCCACTAAAATAGTCTCTATCTCACTTCAGGGTAAGCTTCTACTGTGTCTTCAGCGTTTCATATATGAAGATTGGGGATTTGGCCCAAAAGGAACACATCAGAACTCTATGCTGTGCATGAAATGAAATATTTCTATGGCAGCAGGTAATGTTCAAAACACAAACAAGATATCCTAGTGTGACATTATGAAATACACTTATCAGTGAATCCGTGAAAAAAACTGATTCACTAATTTTAGTAATCTGGAAAGTAGTACAAAAATAGGCAATACCAAATACAAAAAGTCTAGAAATTACAGTCCCGAGAGAGAGGAAGTTACACACAAAGCATGCACGGGCAGGTGACTTCATGGCAATCATCCACCTTTTTGTATCCAGGACACTGATTACTTAAGGTATAGTATTTTTATTGCCCTTTTCTATTTTCTATTTAGGTATTTTTTTTTAATGTTTTACAGATATTTGGATACATTTTGCACTTTTATAGAAGCTTGTAGATAAGCAACCTGAAAATTGATAGCAATAATTTTACACTGAATAAATGCAGGTATGCTGTATATTGTGGCTGAAAGAATATTATGGTCGACCTCGGAGCATGTTACGGTCTATTTTTAATACTATTGATTTGAAAACAGACAGTTTTATGTGGAGTGTGTGAGTATAAAGGTATTACTTTTAAGATCACAGTATTTTTCTATAACGGGAGCTCAGAGGGTTTAAAACAGCAATTCTGCTAAATGAACCTTTTTTTTTATTTTTATTTTTTTACAGCTTTCGAACTGGGAATACCTCTGGCGCTAAAACATCATATTTTTAGCTCCAGGGAACATCCAGTTCCCAGATTACTTCACGGTTTAGTTACTAGTGTTTCTTACTGGCCCAGGGGACACGAGATTTAGCTGCCATATTGAATCTCGCGAAGTGGAGGAGAACACCTGTAACTAAGCCAGTAAGTACATATCTCTGAAACCAGCAGGTGCCCCCAAGCAAAAAATAACATGGTTCAGCTCTGGAATACATGAGGAGATAAAGGGGCAAGAAGTGACAGAATAATATTACTGCTGTTTTATCCATAGAAGATAATGGTTTTGATTGAATGCATATAACATGAGTAGTTTACATTCCTGTCAATCAAAAAATAATAATAATAATTGGGCATTATTTATAACTGTGTTTAATTTTGGCACTCTGAAAAATGAGATTTTAGCATTACCGTCGTTTTCGCTAAAAACTATTTATGCATAAATGAGTAGCGATATCCATCTAATTTGAAAACCTCAAAACTGTGGTAACTCAGCATTAAATAGCCTGAGTGATAAAAATAAGAAACAACTAGAAATCAGCGTTAACCAGTGCTACCAATATAGTTGTGGTGGGCTGTAAGATATCACCGTTTTCTACCATAGGGTTATGTTATAGGGTTTCTTCCAAATTCATGTGGCAGAAACATATTTAACCCCTTTTATGCCTGAAGTTACCTGTATTGCAAAATAATGTCTTTTTCATTTATTGACCTTTTGTAGCTCTAGGCAAGCATTGTACTTTTACTGTAAGATGATTATGTCTACTAAATGAATCAATTTTACATAAAGTGTGCCAAAAAGAGGAAAGTTAAGGATATTACTATTAGTGATAATGATACCACTCACAAACTAACACACTTAGTGATTAGTAATATTAGTAAGGCTATTGTTAAACATTTTTTTAGGATTAACAAATAACTAAATAAAAATCACAAAATAAAATAAATCAGATGAGTACTATAACAATATCTGTTTCATGCAGTGGTCTAAAATACAAACTATATATACACACCCACACACCAGAGGGTTTATACAGTATTAGTTGGTTTTTAATACTTTCAAGTATAATATTAGTCCAGAAAATGGTGTAGCTTGATCTAATTATTCCTTATAACATCTAAAATAAATGTCACCTGTAAAAACCTATCGCAGAACACCTCCACATGGCGCAGTATGCTTTATTAAGGTAAACTTAAATAGAGAAATCTACACTATATGATTGCACTGACAAGAGTAACTTATTTGAGACGTTCATCAAGTCCTTTTAATTTAGGATTCTGATCTCCCCTCTCTGTCCTCAGATCTAACAGCATTTCTGTCAGGCTGGGATCACACGTGAGCATCTCACGTGTTGGCTCAGTGATATCTGAGGAGACTTCATACTCAGACTTGATGCTTTGCTAACATTCCTATTGCAATCCCACTGCCTATAGCAATCCTAACGCATTTTGCGAGTTATGCCCTCACTTCATTAGAGGTATTTAGTATCTAACCCTCTGCAGAAGTTATATATGCACACCTGCTTATCAGTACCTACCTGCCTAAAAAAAACATTATCAGAGAAAAAGTGGAACAAAAAGGTATTTTATATGTAGCCCTCCCTTTGGGGACTACTTGTTAGTAGAGGGGGTTAACAGCCTTAATGGGATAACGGTGTGGGATCACTCCGGTTACTCTCCTCCTCATTATACCGATTCCCGTCTCCGAAAGGAAGTGGACCCATAGAGCTAAGGTAGGATAACATGATCACTGACCAGAGCCAGGGGACAGTGTCTTGTTAGAGTAGAGTAGAATTGGTATTTGAGATGCAGGCAGAGGTCAAAACAGACGGCAAGAATGAAGGGTCGGGGTCACAGGCTGGGGTCGGCAACAGGGAATCCACAGGCAGGAGAACAGGTAACATGGCCAGAGCTGCAGACAAACAGGAACTAGACTAGTATACAGGAATCAGGAACAGGACTAGTAAACAGTGCACAGGAACAAGAACTGAATAAAATACCATGTTCAGGCAGAGGCTGGGAGTAGCTGTCTGCTATTTAAAACTCTGGAGCAGGTGTAACCAATTGCGTGCTCCAGGAAGAGGTTTGCCAGGAATCAAGATGGCCACAACAGCCATGTAAGGTCAAGTTCCAGAAAAACCATGGAACAGAACCCTTACACCCATGTGATGCAGGATGACTGTGCAGACAGGGATGGCAATGCCTTTGTATGCCTTGTGACCCCCTGATGTCACTATAGAGATGGGGTAATATATATATATATATATATATATATATATATATATATATGTATATATATATATATATATATATATATATATATATACTGTAGTGCCCACGGTTATTCTAACACAAACCAGTGGCAATCGCCAAAAAGACCCAGGTACATGCCTTAAACTTGCCTTAAACTAGACCCAGCATTCTGCATTGATTAATGGCCCATCAGATTAACAGCGGGGGTCCCTGGCAGTCCCATTCAAACTGAATGGGACTGCCAGGGACCCCTGCTGTGTTAATCCTATGGGTCATTAGTCAATGCAGAAATGCCTTAAACTTGCCTTAAACTAGCCAGGTTACACCCAGCACATACCCAGAATGTAACCAGGCTAGTTTATGGCAAGCTTTAGAATACTCGTTGTCTCGTCTGTATATATAGTTAGGTCCGGAAATAATTGGACACTGACACAATTTTCATAATTTTGGCTCTGTACGCCACCACAATGGATTTAAAATGAAACAACCGAGATGCAATAGAAGTGCAGACTTTCAGCTTTAATTCAAGGGGTTCAACAAAAATATCATATGAAACGTTTAGGAATTGCAACCATTTTCATACACAGTCCCCTTATTTCAGGGGCTCAAATGTAATCGGCCATTTCCGAATATTCCACTTCTTTGCCTTAAAAAAAACTCCTGGGTTGCTTTCGCAGTATGTTTTGGGTCATTGTCCATCTGTAAAGTGAAGCGTCGTCCAATCAACTTTGCTGAATTTTGCTGAATCTGAGCAGACAATATATCCCTATACACTTCAGAATTCATCCAGCTCCTTCTGTCTTCTGTCACATCATCAATAAACACTATTGACCCAGTGCAATTGGAAGCCATGCATGCCCATGCCATCACATTGCCTCCACCGTGTTTTATAGATGAAGTGGTATGCTTCAGATCATGAGCCGTTCCAAGCCTTCTCCATACTTTTTTCTTCCCAGCATTCTGGTACAGGTTGGTCTTAGTTTCATCTGTCCAAAGAATGCTGTTCCAGAACTGGGCTGGCTTTTTTAGATAACGTTTGGCAAAGTCTAATCTAGCCTTTCTATTCTTGAGGCTTATGAATAGCAAAACAGCTCCGGATCCTGCTCCTTCCTCCATCACCAGGGATGGGAGGGGTTCTGCAGCACGTCCCACTGACCAGTACACTTCTGTGTGGAGGGTCAGTTGTTGGTAGTTGTTAGGGATACCCCTGAGGAAGTGACGAAACGTAACGCATAGGGTCAGTGGTCGTGGCGACTTTGGAGATACTCATGCGCAGCCTTTCAGGCGTGGGGAAATATCTAGCTTTAAAGCTAACAACTGCCAACAACTTGCCCCTCCACACAGGACTGTACTGGTCAGTGGGACATGCTGCAGAACTCCCCACTCCCTCCCTGTGACGGAGAAAAGAGCAGGAGCAGGAGCTGTTTTGCTATTGCTGGACTACCACGCTTATTATCATTGCTGTGCTGTAAGTAGGATTCCGGTTTTACCACCAGATCGCCTACAAGAAGCCTTCTCCTTTTCATTTATTAATTTTTATTGATATTACATTTTATTAAATCAGATTAATTGTTCTCATTAGCCTGTGTTTGTTTGTATTGTATATGTTAAGTGTTTGTCTAGTGTTTTGTGTGTTAGTCTGTTGATTGTTATATATAAGTAGCAGTATACACTATGATTATTCTTTTTGCTTGATTTTACATGTACGTGGTGCCATCTACGGATAGTTCCAAGCTGGCTTTAGATCTATAAGATCCATTCCCCTACAAGGATTCCACGTGGTCATATTCATCAGTCTATTTGTCCTTTAGAACCGTGCAAAGAAAGTTACATATATGACTAGAATAAAATGTCTATTGTGAATGGTAAAAAGATTCAAAGAGAATTACTTTAAATAAGACAAACCACAGTTTTGAGATAAAGGAGTTTATTAACTGTAACACTATGAATGTGGTATATTTATTATAATGCCCATGTGCAAAACCGCAGCGGAGATATATGGGGCAACCAAGGGTGACCTGGCTATATTTGAGATAGTTTTCCAGCAACACGGCATGGACTGGATGCCCATCGAGTGAAAATATGTGTGTAGTGCTAAGGACATTAATAGCATCCAAGAATAAAATATATTTAGAGAGGAACTATATTGAAGAAGAAGCTGCTGATGGAAGGGAGGTTTGAGGGGACATATAGTGCTTGGGACTCCACTAAAATAGTCTCTATCTCACTTCAGGGTAAGCTTCTACTGTGTCTTCAGCGTTTCATATATGAAGATTGGGGATTTGGCCCAAAAGGAACACATCAGAACTCTATGCTGTGCATGAAATGAAATATTTCTATGGCAGCAGGTAATGTTCAAAACACAAACAAGATATCCTAGTATAACATCATGAAATACACTTATCAGTGAATCCATGAAAAAAACTGATTCACTAATTTTAGTAATCTGGAAAGTAGTACAAAAATAGGCAATACCAAATACAAAAAGTCTAGAAATTACAGTCCCGAGAGAGAGGAAGTTACACACAAAGCACGCACGGGCAGGTGACTTCATGGCAATCATCCACCTTTTTGTATCCAGGACACTGATTACTTAAGGTATAGTATTTTTATTACCCTTTTCTATTTTCTATTTAGGTATTTTTTTTTAATGTTTTACAGATATTTGGATACATTTTGCACTTTTATAGAAGCTTATAGATAAGCAACCTGAAAATTGATAGCAATAATTTTACACTGAATAAATGCAGGTATGCTGTATATTGTGGCTGAAAGAATATTATGGTCGACCTCGGAGCATGTTACGGTCTATTTTTAATACTATTGATTTGAAAACAGACAGTTTTATGTGGAGTGTGTGAGTATAAAGGTATTGCTTTTAAGATCACAGTATTTTTCTATAACGGGAGCTCAGAGGGTTTAAAACAGCAATTCTGCTAAATGAACCTTTTTTTTATTTTTATTTTTTTACAGCTTTCGAACTGGGAATACCTCTGGCGCTAAAACATCATATTTTTAGCTCCAGGGAACATCCAGTTCCCAGATTACTTCACGGTTTAGTTACTAGTGTTTCTTACTGGCCCAGGGGACACGAGATTTAGCTGCCATATTGAATCTCGCGAAGTGGAGGAGAACACCTGTAACTAAGCCAGTAAGTACATATCTCTGAAACCAGCAGGTGCCCCCAAGCAAAAAATAACATGGTTCAGCTCTGGAATACATGAGGAGATAAAGGGGCAAGAAGTGACAGAATAATATTACTGCTGTTTTATCCATAGAAGATAATGGTTTTGATTGAATGCATATAACATGAGTAGTTTACATTCCTGTCAATCAAAAAATAATATTAATAATTGGGCTTTATTTATAACTGTGTTTAATTTTGGCACTCTGAAAAATGAGATTTTAGCATTACCGTCGTTTTCGCTAAAAACTATTTATGCATAAATGAGTAGCGATATCCATCTAATTTGAAAACCTCAAAACTGCGGTAACTCAGCATTAAATAGCCTGAGTGATAAAAATAAGAAACAACTAGAAATCAGCGTTAACCAGTGCTACCAATATAGTTGTGGTGGGCTGCAAGATATCACCGTTTTCTACCATAGGGTTATGTTATAGGGTTTCTTCCTAAATCATGTGGCAGAAACATATTTAACCCCTTTTATGCCTGAAGTTACCTGTATTGCAAAATAATGTCTTTTTCATTTATTGACCTTTTGTAGCTCTAGGCAAGCATTGTACTTTTACTGTAAGATGATTATGTCTACTAAATGAATCAATTTTACATAAAGTGTGCCAAAAAGAGGAAAGTTAAGGATATTACTATTAGTGATAATGATACCACTCACAAACTAACACACTTAGTGATTAGTAATATTAGTAAGGCTATTGTTAAACATTTTTTTAGGATTAACAAATAACTAAATAAAAATCACAAAATAAAATAAATCAGATGAGTACTATAACAATATCTGTTTCATGCAGTGGTCTAAAATACAAACTATATATACACACCCACACACCAGAGGGTTTATACAGTATTAGTTGGTTTTTAATACTTTCAAGTATAATATTAGTCCAGAAAATGGTGTAGCTTGATCTAATTATTCCTTATAACATCTAAAATAAATGTCACCTGTAAAAACCTATCGCAGAACACCTCCACATGGCGCAGTATGCTTTATTAAGGTAAACTTAAATAGAGAAATCTACACTATATGATTGCACTGACAAGAGTAACTTATTTGAGACGTTCATCAAGTCCTTTTAATTTAGGATTCTGATCTCCCCTCTCTGTCCTCAGATCTAACAGCATTTCTGTCAGGCTGGGATCACACGTGAGCATCTCACGTGTTGGCTCAGTGATATCTGAGGAGACTTCATACTCAGACTTGATGCTTTGCTAACATTCCTATTGCAATCCCACTGCCTATAGCAATCCTAACGCATTTTGCGAGTTATGCCCTCACTTCATTAGAGGTATTTAGTATCTAACCCTCTGCAGAAGTTATATATGCACACCTGCTTATCAGTACCTACCTGCCTAAAAAAAACATTATCAGAGAAAAAGTGGAATAAAAAGGTATTTTATATGTAGCCCTCCCTTTGGGGACTACTTGTTAGTAGAGGGGGTTAACAGCCTTAATGGGATAACGGTGTGGGATCACTCCGGTTACTCTCCTCCTCATTATACCGATTCCCGTCTCCGAAAGGAAGTGGACCCATAGAGCTAAGGTAGGATAACATGATCACTGACCAGAGCCAGGGGACAGTGTCTTGTTAGAGTAGAGTAGAATTGGTATTTGAGATGCAGGCAGAGGTCAAAACAGACGGCAAGAATGAAGGGTCGGGGTCACAGGCTGGGGTCGGCAACAGGGAATCCACAGGCAGGAGAACAGGTAACATGGCCAGAGCTGCAGACAAACAGGAACTAGACTAGTATACAGGAATCAGGAACAGGACTAGTAAACAGTGCACAGGAACAAGAACTGAATAAAATACCATGTTCAGGCAGAGGCTGGGAGTAGCTGTCTGCTATTTAAAACTCTGGAGCAGGTGTAACCAATTGCGTGCTCCAGGAAGAGGTTTGCCAGGAATCAAGATGGCCACAACAGCCATGTAAGGTCAAGTTCCAGAAAAACCATGGAACAGAACCCTTTCACCCATGTGATGCAGGATGACTGTGCAGACAGGGATGGCAATGCCTTTGTATGCCTTGTGACCCCCTGATGTCACTATAGAGATGGGGTAATATATATATATATATATATATATATATATATATATATATATATATATATATATATACTGTAGTGCCCACGGTTATTCTAACACAAACCAGTGGCAATCGCCAAAAAGACCCAGGTACATGCCTTAAACTTGCCTTAAACTAGACCCAGCATTCTGCATTGATTAATGGCCCATCAGATTAACAGCGGGGGTCCCTGGCAGTCCCATTCAAACTGAATGGGACTGCCAGGGACCCCTGCTGTGTTAATCCTATGGGTCATTAGTCAATGCAGAAATGCCTTAAACTTGCCTTAAACTAGCCAGGTTACACCCAGCACATACCCAGAATGTAACCAGGCTAGTTTATGGCAAGCTTTAGAATACTCGTTGTCTCGTCTGTATATATAGTTAGGTCCGGAAATAATTGGACACTGACACAATTTTCATAATTTTGGCTCTGTACGCCACCACAATGGATTTAAAATGAAACAACCGAGATGCAATAGAAGTGCAGACTTTCAGCTTTAATTCAAGGGGTTCAACAAAAATATCATATGAAACGTTTAGGAATTGCAACCATTTTCATACACAGTCCCCTTATTTCAGGGGCTCAAATGTAATCGGCCATTTCCGAATATTCCACTTCTTTGCCTTAAGAAAAACCCTGGAACAGAACCCTTACACCCATGTGATGCAGGATGACTGTGCAGACAGGGATGGCAACTCCTTTGTATGCCTTGTGACCCCCTGATGTCACTATAGAGATGGGGTAATATATATATATATATATATATATATATATATATATATATATATATATACTGTAGTGCCTACGGTTATTCTAACACAAACCAGTGGCAATCGCCAAAAAGACCCAGGTACATGCCTTAAACTTGCCTTAAACTAGACCCAGCATTCTGCATTGATTAATGGCCCATCAGATTAACAGCGGGGGTCCCTGGCAGTCCCATTCAAACTGAATGGGACTGCCAGGGACCCCTGCTGTGTTAATTCTATGGGTCATTAGTTAATTCAGAAATGCCTTAAACTTGCCTTAAACTAGCCAGGTTACACCCAGCACATACCCAGAATGTAACCGGGCTAGTTTAAGGCAAGCATATTTTCATAATGTTGGCTCTGTATGCCACCACAATGGATTTAAAATGAAACAACTGAGATGCAATAGAAGTGCAGACTTTCAGCTTTAATTCAAGGGGTTGAACAAAAATATCATATGAAACGTTTAGGAATTGCAACCATTTTCATACACAGTCCCCTTATTTCAGGGGCTCAAATGTAATTGGACAAATTAACACAATCATAAATAAATAAAATGTTCATTTTTAAAACTTTGTCGAGAATCCTTTGCAGGACATCACCAAGCGCTGGGTTTCCTCCTTTGTGATCCTTTGCCAGGCCTTTACTGCAGCTGTCTTCAGTTGTTGTTTGTTCGTGGGTCTATTTGCCTTAAGTTTTGTCTTCAGCAAGTGAAATGCATGCTCGATCTGGTTGAGATCAGGTGATTGACTCGGCCATTTCCGAATATTCCACTTCTTTGCCTTAAAAAAAACTCCTGGGTTGCTTTCGCAGTATGTTTTGGGTCATTGTCCATCTGTAAAGTGAAGCGTTGTCCAATCAACTTTGCTGAATTTTGCTGAATCTGAGCAGACAATAAATCTCTATACACTTCAGAATTCATCCGGCTCCTTCTGTCTTCTGTCACATCATCAATAAACACTATTGACCCAGTGCAATTGGAAGCCATGCATGCCCATGCCATCACATTGCCTCCACCGTGTTTTATAGATGAAGTGGTATGCTTCAGATCATGAGCCGTTCCAAGCCTTCTCCATACTTTTTTCTTCCCAGCATTCTGGTACAGGTTGGTCTTAGTTTCATCTGTCCAAAGAATGCTGTTCCAGAACTGGGCTGGCTTTTTTAGATATTGTTTGGCAAAGTCTAATTTGGCCTTTCTATTCTTGAGGCTTATGAATGGTTTGCACCTTGTGGTGAACCCTCTTTATTTGATCTCGTGAAGTCATCTTTTTATGGTAGACTTGGATAATGATATGCCTACCTCCTGGAGAGTGTCCTTCACTTGGCTGGATGTTGTGAAGGGGTTTTTCTTTACCATGGAAAGGATCCTACGATCATCCACCACTGTTGTCTTCTGTGGACGTCTAGGCCTTTTTGTGTTGCAGAGCTCACTAGTGCGTTCTTTTTTTCATAGAATGTACCAAACTGTTGATTTGGCCACTCCTAATGTTCCTGCTATCTCTCTGGTGGATTTTCTTTTTTTTTGCAGCCTAAGGATGCCCTGTTTCACTTGCATTGAGACCTCTTTTGACCGCATGTTGTGGGTTCACAGCAACAGCTTCCAAATGCGAATTCCACATCTGGAATCAACTACAGACCTTTTACCTGCTTAATTAATGATGAAATAACAAAGGAATAGCCCATACCTGTCCATGAAACAGCTTTTGAGTCAATTGTCCAATTACTTTAGGTCCCTTGAAAAAGAGGGGGCTACATATTAAAGAGATGTAATTCCTAAACACTTCCTCCAATTTGGATGTGAATACCCTCAAATTACAGCTGACAGACTGCACTTTAAGCCCATATTCATTATTTAACTGTAACTTGAATTTATTTTGGTACACAGCCGAAATAACAAAACTTGTATCAGTGTCCAATTACTTCCGGAGCTAACTGTATATACTTATATATTTCTGCTCGATGTTGTACAAATAGGTTCCTCAGAGTTCAGACTGAAGCCTCATGTGACTCCTGTAAATAGGTCCAGCAATAGCAAAACAGCTCCTGCTCCTGCTCCTTCCTCCATCACCAGGGATGGGAGGGGTTCTACAGCACGTCCCACTGACCGGTACACTTCTGTGTGGAGGGGCAGTTGTTGTTAGTTGTTAGGGATACCCCTGAGGAAGTGACGAAACGTAACGCATAGGGCAGAGGTCGTGGCGAGTTTGGAGATACTCGTGCGCAGCCTTTCAGGCATGGGGAAATATCCAGCTTTAAAGCTAACAACTGCCAACAACTGCCCCTCCACACAGGACTGTACTGGTCAGTGGGACATGCTGCAGAACTCCCCACTCCCTCCCTGTGACGGAGAAAAGAGCAGGAGCAGGAGCTGTTTTGCTATTGCTGGACTACCACGCTTATTATCATTGCTGTGCTGTAAGTAGGATTCCGGTTTTACCACCAGATCGCCTACAAGAAGCCTTCTCCTTTTCATTTATTAATTTTTATTGATATTACATTTTATTAAATCAGATTAATTGTTCTCATTAGCCTGTGTTTGTTTGTATTGTATATGTTAAGTGTTTGTCTAGAGTTTTGTGTGTTAGTCTGTTGATTGTTATATATAAGTAGCAGTATACACTATGATTATTCTTTTTGCTTGATTTTACATGTACGTGGTGCCATCTACGGATAGTTCCAAGCTGGCTTTAGATCTATAAGATCCATTCCCCTACAAGGATTCCACGTGGTCATATTCATCAGTCTATTGGTCCTTTAGAACCGTGCAAAGAGGGTTACATATATGACTAGAATAAAAAGTCTATTGCGAATGGTAAAAAGATTCCAAGAGAATTACTTCAAATAAGACAAACCACAGTTTTGAGATAAAGGATTTTATTAACTGTAACACTACGAAAGTGGTATATTTATTATAATGCCCATGTGCAAAACAATACGTGTGGCAGACTAACAAAAAACACATTTCCTAGAACAGAAACATTTGTGCCGGTTTTCTCAAACATGGAATCTCTCAACACTTTTTAATGCATCACAACAAACACCCCACAGGCCTCACGATCAAAAGGTATAGAGCTGGTAAGAGAGGAAAGGGGTGAAGATACATTCAAAGGATTATGACAGAGAGAAAGCTTTTGGATCTATTCTTAAAACATTATCTCCACATGGCCTTAATTTAGATTTAGATCTTGTGACATTCCTCTGACACTGTCGTCTAGGTCTTTTTAAGTCTGTTTAATTGAATTTACAATTTTTTTAGATACAAGAAAAGGAACAAAAAAGATCCACCTTGATAAAGAGCCAACGCTTGAAACGCGTAGGTGTGGGCCTCCATGATATCATTAAATTATTCTTTTTTCCACTTTGGGAACGCTCTCTTTTTTTAATCTTTTTTCTTATTGGGAAGTAGTGCTGTGTCCTTTTTGTTCCTGTTCTTGTATTTGCAGAAAGACGGAAGCACACCTGTACCTAAGGACGTGGATCACCACCCAAGGATGCTGCACTATATGTGAGTCCTTGAGAAATATCTCATTTATCATTCATTACACTATATTTGTGTCTGGACACTTTATTGTGTGTATTCCTTACTGCAGTGCTTTGTGGGATACTACCAGTTGAATTGATTTAATGTGAGATTTGCCTCGTCACTTTATACCTTGAGGGTAATCCAGCTAAGGAACTTTATTACTTCTATGCTTAATAAGCTACTTGCCTATGTGTTGAGCATTCCACAATGTTATTGTGAATACATTTTAGCAACATTTTTCGAACATGTTTCAACGTTATTGCTTCCTAACCTATTTTCTAAACAACAATATGATCTAGAATGTTGTAATACTGTAATGGTTAGTTTTTAAAGTAACCATTTTTTTATATTTTAATATTAAAATGTTCTTTTTATTTCCTTCGACTCTCATTTTTATTATATACACAATGTATGTATATAGTTATTAGATCTTTTAATATATAATATATATATATAAGACCTTTTAATATATTTTTAAGAATATTTTTAAGGATATTTACAATTGCATTTGTTGTTCAAAAAAATGTCTATCAGTCTCTTTTCCTAAATAATTCAGATTACTCTTAGCCGCACTTTAACTCTGTAAGATGCAGTATGTTTTAATACTGTTTATCTTTTACACTGTTCCTATATTTAGATTTTTGTTTTTATGTGTAAGCTTGTGTTTTTTTTTATTTTAGTCTTGCTATGTGGGTTATGCTTTTGTTTCCTTTATAAATTAGGGGTTTTGTTAAATCTGTTAGTGTTACAATGTTTTTTTTACCATTCACAATAAACTTTTTATTCTAGGCATATACTGTACAATACTTTATGTGCCACTATTTCACAGTTGGAAAACTAATGAATCAATGAATCGCCAGATGGGTAGGTACTGATAATCGGGCGAGAGAAAAGAGAAGGGCATGCTATCAGTGTAATTCTGTCATTTAATAATATGCAGCTAAAAACAGCTTATCTATAAGGTGGGTGGTCATAACGGGATGTTTAGGAGCTCTCCTCTGGTCTGTGCGTTTGCTCAGTTCACTGAACGCCTGATCCGACCAGAAATCTACCTTCTCCAAACATGACCACAAACTTCAGATGACACTACTGAATGATCATCCATTCGTTCCCTACGCGTTTTGTTGCTAGGCAACTGTATCAGGGGGTTGCCATTGGAACGGCAGCAAAGCATCAAGTCCGAGAGCGATGCCTCCTCTGATGTAACCGAGCCGCGAACTGAGTGTACCTTAATAGAGCATTCTGTGCCATGTGGAAGTGTTCTGGGCTGCTTTTTTTTACAGCTGACATATTTACTAAATTAATCCATGGTTCACTAAGCTGTAGTAGGCTTAGCACCTGCATTTAACTGGTGCATTGACTTTTGAAAGTCAATTACTGTTTCAATTACTGTCAGCACACTATTAATTAAAGAAACTCTGACAATAATAAAAAAAAAAACATGACTAAGAGGCTGTGTAGCTCTACATCAATTGAATGGAAAGGATTTAGGGGGAGATTTTTTAATTAGTGGTCAGAAGACTTTTTTGGTTATTACACCAAGTTATACTGCTTACATCAGTGTATATTACTATTCATGCTATTTTCCTACAGAAAGTGTATGCTATTAGGGGGCTTTTTCTCCAGTGCCCACTCTCCTTCTTCGGGGGGAGCTAGGGCCATCGTTTTCGTTATATTCGTGGTCAGAAGACATGATATGGCAAGACACTCCGATGTGGTTTGTAAGAAGCTGAACCACCATACACATGTAGTGAAACGTAATGTCTCTGGAGGCGCGGCTAAAGAAGCAACAGTCCGCAGCGATGGACACTGTCTGCCACAGTCACGCTGTGAGGGGCCCTGCTTCCAGATTGGACCCCCCACAGTGTTAATTCTCCTGCGCCGAGACTATCACGGTCACGTCACTGCAGCTTGCCCCAGTCTGGCTACATCTGTATTTTCTAAGCTGTTTTAATAATTCCGTACCACATCTTACAGAAATAACTATCGAACAGGTTATCTATGGACAATGTCTGTACCGCCTCCACAAAGTGTTATCCTGAAGTCATCTTCAGAGGGAGTGGCTCAGTGAGTAAAAGACACTGACATGCACTTAAAGTTTGAAGCAGGGGAGCCTGGTTCAATTCCCAGTGTCGGCTCCTTGTGACCTTGGGCAAGTCACTTTATCTCCCTGTGCCTCAGGCACCAAAAAACATAGATTGTAAGCTCCCTAGGGCAGGGACCTGTGCCTGCAAAATGTTTCTGTAAAGCGCTACGTATAACTAGCAGCGCTATACAAAAACATGCTATTATTATTATTATTATTATTATTATCTTTCAGGATACCACGGGCATACCACTGCAATAGAAAGAACAGGAGCCATAAGGTTTTACTTTTTAGCAGATACTGTACAGCTTCCTGTAAGTTATTCTGCTGCATTGAGCACCAGAAAATGCTATACACTTTTCATAATGACAGCACCTGGAGAACAGCCAGGCAAATCAAATGGATTTACATCCAAGCGCACACCATGAATGTGG
Organism: Ascaphus truei; assembly: GCF_040206685.1. Classification (NCBI taxonomy): domain Eukaryota; kingdom Metazoa; phylum Chordata; class Amphibia; order Anura; family Ascaphidae; genus Ascaphus; species Ascaphus truei. The sequence goes on from NC_134486.1 coordinate 349,741,273, forward strand.
ACAATTACATTTCTGATGAGGAACTGCTGCTTCTGGTGCAAGAAGTCATGAACAACTATGTCACATATTTTGTCAATGAAGCAGCGTATACCATAAATACTGTGAAAAATGCTATACGGGAGAATAGAGTAGAGAATGTATATTGTACCTTTGTTACTGCCTTATATGTTATGGTTGTCTATGTTATTATTAATCATCTACTGTATACTTAGTATTTAGTAGTTTTACTGTTCATTTACTTACAATTTGTTTTGTTTTTAAATGCTACTTGAGGTCCCTGAAACAACTGTAGTATCATGAATCCAGGTCTGGCCATGCTTCCTTTGCAAATGTTTCAAGGATTTCTCAAACAATGTGAAATGTGACAAAGGCTAAATTATACTTCAGTATAACCATGTATCATGCTTAAACATAACAGAAACTCATGGAGGACATCCTGCAGTCCCAGCAACTATTGTGCAATCAGCACACAGAAAGAGAGCTTTAAGAGCATAGGATCAGGGTATGAAATAGCATATCCAATTGCACTAGCTAAATAAATGTGGAGGCTACTGAGTGTGTGTGCTTTACCTGTGGCTCGCAGGAGGCCTGAACCTCCGCTGCTGGGAGCCTGGGGCATACCTGGTCCATCTGGTGACAATGCCTCCACCTATGAGAGATCCTAGCTATACTGGATAACCCTGTCACAGGGCAATATACCCAGTAACACACACCAGAGTATAGTTTAACAGTATTTACTAGGCACAGACTTAGAACACACATATAATATGCAACAACACCTTACAATACATATATTGGTATACCCACACAGTATTTCCACAGTACTTGGGTGTTGTAGTTTGTGTAACAGCGTGTAACAGCGCTGCCCACAGTAGAATGTTGGTGCACTTGAAGATAGGGTATACCTGCCTCGACGTGGGGTGGTATCCTGCTGGAGGGTCCCACCATAATAGTATCTCTCTGTGTAGTGATCTGGTCTCAGACCACCCAATGCCAGGTCGCCGCCACATCCTGGCTGTGTCCCTCACACTTTTTACTACAGAGGCAGTGTCCCTATCAACTGGGCCTGTCCCTGCAGCAGCCACAAGCTCAAAGGGGGAGTCAGGGCTTAGCTGGGGCCTAAGGGGGGTCTGGCCTAGTGCAGGGGCCACAGACACCCTGCACACACACCCTACCCTTGTCCCAGCTCCGACTGGCGTGGCTCGCAGCTCGCCAAATGTATCAACTGTGTGGAGAGCAGAAATCTGCAGCCCTATTGGCTGTACTGGGCCATATAATATAGCAGCCCCGGGGCTGCTGGGAATTGTAGTCCCCGCAGAGCCTATTTGTGTAATGGCCACCGTTATACACTATTGGGCCGCGCATGCGCAAAACGTACTGCACATGCGCGAGCACATACACCATGGTCTGCACCGGGGGCCGCTGCAAACTTCGGGCGACTCGCCTGCCTCACTGGTGCAACCACTACCCGCCTGCAGTTCCCACACGACTCCCCCCAGCCTCCACTGCCGGTCGCAGACACAGAAGGAGGTACGGGGACAACCGAGGGACCACGGGGAAGCCCAAAGGGAGACCTGGCCATATTCTCATTGATTTTTTTGTTCTAATCACTAATAAAATGTTGTACTGTTTCTTCATCTGGTCCACTGAAATGTAATTTCTCTATGATTAAGTATCTATAATCCATCTAATCTACACTGGACATTTGTGCACCCGTGGCAGGATCAACAATTTATTTTGCGTTCTCCTTTTCTCTCTATTGACATCTCAGATTACACCATCTAATGAGGCCGCTCTAGCAAGAGCACTTTGGTATCAACCAGAAACATTAGCTATGTCCCCATCTGCCAAGTCCAGCAAGCAAGGCAGACAACTGTTTATTTACACTTTGTGTATAACTTCATCAATCTATCGTGTAATTGGAAGAATATAAATTTGAGATATGTAACTAGTGCCAGATGTGCAAGTGGTCAAACTGTAAGATTGACTTTTGTTTTGTGCTACATCTGTATATTAAAGACAAGCCTTTGAGAGCAAAATACTTTTAAACTAGTAAGAGATTTAAAAAAAATTACACTAGGTCTTTGTTCTATACCTTGCACCTTGCCATCCAGTCTCTAAAACCCTATTGGCAAAACAACCTTCCTCATTATCTAACTTGTAGTATGACATACAGTAGCTCCTGATATTTCCAACTAAGCTAAGTGATGCCCAAGACTCCATCACTGTAACAATATAATGCGACATGTTAATGTATTGCTAACTATTACCTATGACTTCTACCATTTAAATTCTCAGTAACCCCATTGTACACGGCTACAGAATATGTTGGCGATTCACAAATAAACTATGATAATATTAATAATAGATACTTTCATCCATTTCTGTGCTGAGCTGAGCTGTAAGCTTTTACTAACTCAGCTCTCTTGTCTTCCTCCCTCTCAACCTCTTAAACCATTCTGATGACTTGTCATTGTATCTTTCCTTAATATGACACGTTTTTTGATCCAATGCTCTAGAGCCCTATCCCTCTCTCTAGCCTCTGCTATATATTATTTTTGTCTCTGTGTAAAGCTTTTTTCCTTTCCTCTTGTCTTTGCCGCTTATGCTTAAATCATGTTTCTTCCCCCCCCCCCCCCACCCCCCACCTTTTAATCTCCAATGTCATACGTAACCACTGTGCCACTAAAACCCTCAACAAAATTAATTTAGTTTTTTGTTTAGGGGCCCTTTCAAAATGTTTGCAGGCGTGCCCCAAAAATGTAGTTACGCCACTGACCATACACTTGATTAAATAATTGTTCTTAGTCATTCTACTGTGTCTACAGTATTTATTTAGATTATGTATTTATCATCTGCGTGTTTATACTGTTAAACAGTAGATCATTAGTGCTGTAAAATGCAAATCTTACACAAATACGTATCCTGGAGTCTGATAAATAGTTTTCTGCAACACATTTCTGATCAATTTTCTCAGTGTTCTTTATGTTTGTATACAGCATTTTAACAGATTTACTTCACCTAGGGAATGATGAGTATAATCATTTCAATAGCTGCATAGTATTCAAACAGTTTACATGACCCACACCCATGGGGAAATACGTGGACATTTCTGATCTAAGAATCACAATGCTATACAGAGGTTGCTTAAGGTACAGTAAAGTGCTGGCAAAATACATATAGGCTATGCTTCTTCCAGTAGCTCTGAAGTGTGACAAAAGTGCACTTTAGAAATGGATTGGCATGCTTTGCTATTCTGTAAGCCCTTACTGCATTTCCAAACTGTGTCTAAATGGCTTTTTTTTTTAGAAGCAGTTTCATTGCTGCTAATTCAATCAGTTTGTCAAAAAATCCTCAAGCTCTGTTATGCAAACCGCTTCTAAAAAAATCCATTTTTTTTTATACCACCCACAAGGTAGCGGGATTGGTATCGTAAATTACATCCAGAGCCTGAAATATGGGTTTGGCTTAGAATGCAAAATCCATAACTCAGACTGGAGGTGGAGTTAGCACCATTCAGCTTCTAAAGCAAGTACACAGTGAGTGGATTGGTTACTAAACCCTGCGGTTAGTCACTTTGTATAGAAGCGGCTTAGAAGAAAGTGCTTTGCAATAGAGAATACAATTTTTTCTCACAATTCATTACGTTTCTTGTGATCATGCCAACCCATGTGGTTTGGCAATGACTACTTCAGAGCTACTAGAATAAGCCCCATATAGTATTTCAGAAGTGGAAATGTTGCTGTTAATATACTGTATATACTATAATTTATAAACGTACATGTTATGTTGTAAACGGATTGCTTGGAAGCCTAAGACTGTACACTAAGACAATACAGAAAGAAAATGCAAAAGTCTAGGAATAAATAATAACATTGTTACGCATTCTTATTTATAAAAGTGTTTTAATCCTAAAAATGGCTTTTAACATCCAGCTAAGATTCTGAATTAAACATGAGTCACAGAGTTGTTTCGTTAGACACAATGTTGTTCTCATTGTTTTCCTGTCCATTGTATATTATTTTATGCATTCGAAGGTTCACTCTTGTTTTTGTTTCAGCTTTTCACTAGGTACAGTATACAAATGCACATAGCAACCTCTACAGTCTATACGCAAAATGTGTGCAACCGCGAGGAAAATATAAAGTATCTTGACTGATTATTGTGTCCATGTGTTACATGGTAGCATCTAGACAGGTTAGCAGAATACATGACATTTGTCACAATTTTAAGTCTCACATCTAGAAAATTGTTGGTAAACAGGTTTTTTTGTAGCATACAGTATGAACACAAACGGAGCACCATCCTACACCAATGCTCCAGGTACATACTGTACATACATGCTTAAGCAAAAATCATCACACACATATTATCAACTGCATGTATCAGATATCTGCTTGATTGTTTTTCATGTGTTCTTATTTTTTAAATAACTTAGCGGATCAGTTATTCTGTTATAAATTGGAACATATTTAGTGGAATTGTCCTATCAATGATTACTTATCAAACCAGTCACATCTTTTTCTTTTAATGTTTTTTAATGTCTTTTTTATACATATTTCCATGAAATTTGTTTTAATTAGTTGTCCTCAGATATCTGATACATGCAGTTGATAATATGTGTGTGATGATTTTTGCTTAAGCATTTACCTGAAGGGGTTATTTGTGATCTGTATATTCAGACAGTTTTTGCTGCTTCATTTGTTTTTCAGTGTATACCAATACTTTTAAGCAGTGGTGGGATTCAAAATGTTTAGCAACAGGTTCTCTCTCACGGAGGGGGGTGTGGAAGAAGAGGGGGGGGAGAAGAGAGGGGGGAAGAAGAGGGGTGGGGAAGAAGAGGGGGGAGAGAGAGAGAGATGGGGGGAGAGAGAGAGAGACGGGGAGAGAAAGAGAGAGAGACGGGGAGAGAGAGAGACGGGGGGGGGAGAGAGAGAGACGGGGGAGGGAGAGAGAGAGACGGGGAGAGAGAGAGAGAGACGGGGAGAGAGAGAGAGAGAGAGACGGAGTGAGAGAGAGAGAGAGAGAGAGACGGGGAGAGAGAGAGACGGGGGAGGGAGAGAGAGAGACGGGGAGAGAGAGACGAGAGAGAGAGAAGGGGAGAGAGAGATGGGGAGAGAGAGAGACGAGGAGAGAGAGAGAGAGACGGGGAGGGAGAGAGATGGGGAGAGAGACGGGGAAGGGAGAGAGAGAGAGAGAGAGAGAGACGGGAGAGAGGGACGGGGGAGAGAGAGAGACGGGGGAGAGAGACGAGAGAGAGAGAAGGGGAGAGAGAGAAGGGGGGAGAGAGAGAGAGAGATGGGGGAGAGAAAGAGAGATGGGGAGAGAAAGAGAGAGACAGGGGGGAGAGAAAGAGAGAGACGGGGGAGAGAGAGAGATGGGGGAGAGAAAGAGAGAGACAGGGGGAGAGAAAGAGAGACCAGGGGGAGAAAGAGACGGGGGAAGAGAGAGACCAGGGAGGGAGAGACACCAGGGGGGAAGAGACACCAGGGGGGAAGAGACACCAGGGGGGGGTTAGAAAGACCAGGGGGAACCAGTGCAAATAAGTGCAACCTGCAACCAGTGCAAATACAAATGGACACATGCAAACTACACAAGCAGGCAAACTGCACAGGACACAGACACAGGCAGGCCACATACAGAACACAGCCCCCTCACATCTCCCCCAGCCCCCCTCACATCTCTCCATCCCCCCCTCACATCTCTCCCAGCCCCCCTCACATCTCACCCAGACACATCTCACATAGCCCCTCACATCTCCCCCAGCCCCCCCTCACATCTCCCCCAGCCCCCCCTCACATCTCCCTCAGCCCCCCCTCACATCACTCCCAGCCCTCCCTCACATCTCACCCAGACACATTTCACATAGCCACCTCACATCTTTCCCAGCCCCCCCCCACATCTCTCCCAGACACATCTCACATCTCCCCCAGCTCCCCCTCACATCTCTTCCAGCCCCCCTCACATCTCTTCCAGCCCCCCCTCACATCTCCCCCAGCCTCCCCTCACATCTCCCCCAGCCCCCCCTCACATGTCTTCCAGCCCCCTCACATGTCTTCCAGTCTCCCCTCACATCTCTCCCAGCCCCCTCACATCTCTCCCAGCCCCCCCCCCCCACACATCTTCCCCTGATCCCCCTCACATCTCTCCCTGACCCCCACACATCTCTCCTGACCTCCTCACATCTCACAGAGGTGAGAGATAGGGGGGAGGGAGCAGAGAGACCAGGGGGAACCACAGCAAATAAGTGCAGCCTGCAACCAGTGCAAACAGGACAAAGGCAGGAGACACACAGCACACAGACAGGCTCCAGACACACAGCACACAGACAGGCAGGAGACCCAGCACACAGACACAGCACACAGACACAGGCAAGACACACACGTAGGAGACACGCAGGACACAGTCTCACCTCTCTCTGCTACACGCTTTTTCTCTGCTATTTGGCCCCACGCCTAGGCTCCTGCCACCTCCTCCTGATTGGCTGCTGCTGTGTAATGCAGCCAATCAGGACGGAGCAAGCTGCCCAGCCTTTTAGCAGAAGCTCTGCTCTCTCCCTTCTCGCACCGGTTCTGCGAACTGAGGAAAATGTAGGTACAGGTTCGCACGAACCGGTGCGAACCGGCTGAATCCCACTGCTGCTTTTAAGGTGCCAAGATGCTATAGGTGGTCTGACACTATTCAAACTGCCAATCAAACCGCCATGCTCTCCCATTGGTACTTATACCATGGAGGAGGGTTCATTGTGCGACTGGAGGCCGGGACTTCTGGTGAACGGCTCCCTTTAAGTATAGGCATCATAGGAGGAGCATTACTCTTTGACAAAGTGCAGAGATTGCACGAAACGCATCAGAGTTCCTCCTAAGATTACTTGTTTTTAGCTAATGTTGTCCACATTCATTAAATAGAAAGTGGAAAGGAAGGAATGGTCACTACTTCCTAGAGAACCAACACAAGCGTGATGAATAAAAATTCTTTTATTGCAAAAAGCTGGACATCATGAAAAAAGCTCTGACGCGTTTCATCCTGTAGAAGGGACTTTATCAAAGACTTCTTTGATAAAGTCCCTTCTACGGGATGAAACGCGTCAGAGCTTTTTTCATGATGTCCAGCTTTTTGCAATAAAAGAATTTTTATTCATCACGCTTGTGTTGGTTCTCTACGAAGTAGTGACCATTCCTTCCTTTCCACTTTCTATGCTACGTTTTTTGAATGGAGCACACAGGAGTCTCTATCTGCAGCAGGTGATCATTCATCCACGGAGGAGGCGGTATCCAGCTGTCACACGCCGGAAGACATCGCACACCGACTCCCCGGCCCCAGCACAGCTGATTGCATCTTCGACGCGGCCCCAGGATGACCTGTGCGTGCATACGCACCATCACATGGGTCCCCAGACCAGCACAGCCGTTTGCAGAGGCGCAGCTCCCATACCAAGCACACCGGTGAGGTGAGGGGCTGGCTCGCAAGCCAGACAGCAGTGCAGCGGTGCCTTCTGCCGGTGTCTCCTGTAGGAACGCCATACACGTGAGATCTCCAGCCACGGTGCACCCGGCAGCCGTTTATGGTTTATTACAGGACACTACTTCAGTCCACAACTTGGCCGGAAGGGTTGGTACTGATGCCAGTCGGTAAGGTTAGCATTATTGGGACTAGTCATGGGTCACAGTTGTTATGACGGTGGTCACAATTTCCTGTGCCCCTGGTCCACATTTGCTCATTAACCAACGACTGGTTTATTTATACTAATATAACCACCCCACGTTTATATCATATGCAATTTATACCTTATACCTGCTTGGAGACTCCAATCCTAAGTTACACCTGGACAGTGATTGTAAATCACAATACATATGATTGTTTAGCATTTGGAATACAGGAGTTCACTCTCCATTTCTTCTGCACATTCATTAAATAATTTGTTTGGAATCGTGATCCAGCATCCGTTTTTTCTTTCTCTATCCGGAAAGCATGAAGCACTTGTTGGTACGCAGTGCATCGCCTCTATCTTCCCCCTTGGGAGGAAGAGGAAATCCTGTTCTTTGTAGCATAGTGAGGAAGTATAACCCCACGCTTAAAACTAAAGTGAATAAGGCTAAGGCCCCGCTGCACGCGCCAGCACGGACGCCTTGCTTGCCGGCGGCGCATGCAATTTACTGCACCGAGATCTGCGGTCTGCAGTGATTTTTTTCTGGCGTGGGGGGGGGGGGGCGTTGCCAAAACGGGTGGGGGGGCACAGCCATGACGTGAGGGGGCGGGACCATCACACAGCCACACAGACCCACAGCAGCACTGCAGCCCCTCAATCAGCCCCTCAGCCCCTCACACACACACAAATACACACGGGGGGAGGGTGAATCGGAGCAGGGGGGAATTGGAAGGGGGATCGGAGCAGAGGGGGGAAATTGGAGAAGGGGGGGTGATCGGAGCAGAGGGGGGTATCGTAATGGGGGGATCGGAAGGGGAGATCGGAGCAGGGGGGGGGAATCAGATTGGTTGCCTTGCATGTCACGTGACGCGGCACTCGCCGATACCACAAGGTCCTTGTAGCTCCAGCTGGCTGACGCGTCACAGCACGCAGTCAGCCACGCTGGAAGAAGCCAGTGGGGACATCCAGACTGGAGACAAGCAGCTGGTGGACCGTGCGCCGCCGGCCGCAGTGGGACCAAAGCCTAAAAGTGCAGCTCAAACCCGATAAAACAAAAACCTCTAAGCTCTAGTGAAATAATGATGGCCCCTCAATCAGCCCCTCAGCCCCTCACACACACAAATACACACGGGGGGGGTGAATCGGAGCAGGGGGGAATTGGAAGGGGGATCGGAGCAGAGGGGGGAAATTGGAGAAGGGGGGGTGATCGGAGCAGAGGGGGGTATCATAATGGGGGGATCGGAGCAGGGGGGATCGTAAGGGGGGATCGGAGAGGGGGGGGGAATCAGATTGGCTGCCTTGCGTGTCACTTTACGCGGCACTCGCCGATACCACAAGGTCCTTGTAGCTCCAGCTGGCTGACGTGTCACAGCACGCAGTCAGCCACGCTGGAAGGAGCCAGCGGGGACATCCAGACTGGAGACAAGCAGCTGGTGGACCGTGCGCCGCCGGCCACAGTGGGACCAAAGCCTAAAAGTGCAGCTCAAACCCGATAAAACAAACAACCTCTAAGCTCTAGTGAAATAATGATGTGAAAAAATAGGAGAAACAACTATATTTTGAGGACTAGCTGTCACCTGCCCAGGTGGCTGGATAATGTTCCACCTGGGCAGTTCACGAGGATCAAAAGAAACTGTAGTGATAGAGAGACATTTATATCTCAGGCAAAAAGGTTAAAGAATAGATTTGTGGAGAAGAAATATAAAGAGGAAAATATAGATAAAGCACTGTTGAAGGTGAATAGGTTAAATAGAGAAGACCTTTTGAAACCTAAAATAAAGAATTCCACTAGAAATAATCAATTTGACTTTATTTCCTCACTAGTTATAGTGGGGAGGCTAAGGAGATTAAAAATATTGTAAACAAACATTGGGGCATTCTTAGGAATGACCCCATCTTGGGCAGAGATATTCCGGAGAAACCTAACATCATTTTCAGAAAAGCATGCAATCTCAAGAATAAACTGGCACCAAGTGCCTTAAGGAGAAAAACAAATAACCCTACCAATTGGTTCCAACAAAGTAAGGGATTCTACGGTTGCGGAACATGCAAAGCATGCCAATTTAAGTCAAATAATAAAATAGAATTTTGTTCAAACATCACTGGAGAAAAATTTCTGGTAGAATCCTGCATAACCCGTAGATCAGACTATATAGTTTACATCCTAGAGTGTCTATGTAAACTACAGTATGTAGGAAAAACTGAAAGACCAGTGAGGGTAAGAATCATTGAACATTTAAGCAGCATTAAGAGGAAATTAATCATGCATTGCGTATCGAATCACTTTCTAGAAAAACTCCAGGGAGATGCTACAGGATTAACATACATGGCTATAGAGCATGTTCTACAACACTGGCGAGGGGGGATAGAAATTTAGAACTGATTAAAAGAGAATCCTTTTGGATACACAAATTGTGAACCCTTTTCCCCTGAGGGTTAAATATGGAAATAGATATTGCTCCTTTTCTGAAGTAATGTTTTAGTGATATGATGCCTTATTGACATTTAACTGTGCCTTTTTCTGCTTTTTCCTTTGTTTTCCTCAGTTTCTCCCCCAGGTCCCTATAGGTGCTATGTGATATATAATATTATCGAAGTATATCTGTTAATTTGCTTAGATCACGTCATCATGTAGATTTTGCAAAATTCATGCTACCAGCCCCTACCAATATCACCATGTAGAATTTGTTAAGTTCCTGACACAACTCCTCAACTTGTTAAGTTCCTGTCACCATTCCCTATCATTGTAGCCCTCATACCCTATACCCCATTGTGTGTACATTAATTTACATATTTGTATATGATGTATAAATATCTACAATGTAGCATTCACATGTGGTTAATTATTTGTTTGTAATTAGGGAATTCCCACAAATTTATATATATATATATATTTTTTTTTTGAGAATTACAATAGTGTTAATCACTCCATTGATATATTGATACATATAAAAACATCTATTAAAACCCCGTTCCTGATGTTGGCCAAATCACACTATACAGTACCTCCTACAAAATAATCCTTCCCATCAAGCACATTAAGTGCTTTTAAAGAATATAGATGAGTTCACTGATATGTGACCTACGTGTGCCATATATATACATTTTTTTGTAAACAATGAAGTGAATGTATAAATCAAGAGTTCTGATTGCCCATTGGAGATCAATAGTAATTATAATAGGTGTTAGAGATATTTTAATTATGCATGGTACATAAAGTTACGATGAGGAAGGGGGCGTCATACTCCTGACTAAGCCGCATACTCTACTGGCGAAACGCATAGAGTAGGACCGCCCAGAGAAGGAGAGACGAGGTGCTGAGTGACAGCCCACCCCAGAAGCCTAACCGGAAGTGAAGCGACGCTCTGGAGACCGTGACGGCACTGAGCCCCAGAGAGTGATCGGGAGGCAGACAGCCGAACGCGGAAGTACAGACGAGACCACGACTATTCTAAAGCTTGCCTTAAACTAGCTCGGTTACATTCTGGGTATGTGCTGGGCTAGTTTAAGGCAAGTTTAAGGCAAGTTTAAGGCATTTCTGCATTGACTAATGACCCATAGGATTAACACAGCAGGGGTCCCTGGCATTCCCTTTCAATTTGAATGGGACTGCCAGGGACCCCCGCTGTTAATCTGATGGGTCATTAATCAATGCAGAAATGCTGGGGCTAGTTTAAGGCAAGTTTAAGGCATGTATTTAGAATGAACCTGGGTGTACCTGGGTCTTTTAGCGATTGCCACTAGTTTGTGTTAGAATAGTCGCAGTCTCTGCTGTATCCCCAGAGCACGCCAGATGCCAAACGGAGGTGGGGGGTGAGCCAAGGCACGAGTCAATCTCCTAATATCACATTGGTGATTGATTAATGCTGTTTTTATAAGATTTTATTGTAAGTGTGCATTTTTGAAATTTTATATAAATTTACCTTTTATACGATTGATCTGCATTATGGGTATACGTTCTATCTTTACAACCCACCATCTCGCTGGAAATGGAGTATAACACCATTTCAAACTCAGAAGATTCCCTATGATCCAAGTTTACTGATGTTGCCTGATTAACACTGAAATCCTGTGAGTTGGCTGCACATAGGAGCCAAGATTGCAATTGAGCTATTTCACTCATTAATATTGTCTGAACTTAGATTGCTGTGTTTTGTTGTTTTTTCTCCTTTTATGCTCCCCCTGGGTTGTGAGAATACATTTCTACCATTTGGGGACCAGTGAAGACATGCCCTGCCAGAAGGGTTTGAGCAGGGAGTTACAATCTTTATTTATTTATCACGTAATTTGCACATTAATTGTTCACTGTCAACTATTTTCAGTTGGTTTAATTACAGGCATACCCCGCATTAACGCACGCAATGGGACTGGAGCATGTATGTAAAGCGAAAATGTACTTAAAGTGAAGCACTACCTTTTTTCCACTTATCGATGCATGTACTGTACTGAAATCGTCATATACGTGCATAACTGATGTAAATAACGCATTTGTAACAGGCTCTATAGTCTTCCCGCTTGCGCACAGCTTCGGTACAGGTAAGGAGCTGGTATTGCTGTTCAGGATGTGCTGACAGGCGCATGCGTGAGCTGCCGTTTGTTTATTGGGTGATTTGTCCTTACTCGTGAGTGTACTTAAAGTGAGTGTCCTTAAACCGGGGTATGCCTGTAATAATCACTTTATCGTTAGTGATCACTTATTAGTGTTTAGAGCCTGTTTGTCACTATCACTACATCAAAAAATAGGAGAGCGCAGGATAAATAGTGACTCATAAATATCTGTGAATAGTTATAAATAAATAAATATGGATAAATATGGATAAATAAACCATATAACACTGTGTTGACTTCCCCTGGCGAAGTCCCATGGCACGAAACGCGTAGAGTTCTGGAGTATATTGGATCCCACCTAAGGATACAGAGGAGAGGGAGACAGACTGAAGTCCCTGCTGCTGTTCCAGCCCTAGCCGACTGAAATCTCACGAGATGAGACCATGTGACATCACTTCAAGGAAGTGAACGCTGGGAGAGTGTGCTGGTGTTCCCCTGCGTTCACCCTATCCACGAGGCAGGATAGTGGCCTTTTAACCATCAAAGACTGGAACACAGGACTTGAGGAATCTCCAAAGACCCCAATACAACATCTGTGAAGATGTGAATGCGATTGCAATTGCTGTAATCATATTGGAATACACACTTTGTGTCATACAATCTATACAATTGTTTTTTTGTTTTTTTTTCCCTCTTTTTCCAACCGTGAGAGAGATTGAAGGAGGATCCCCATTCATCCCTCAATGAGCAATAAAAAGAACAGAACAACACAGTGTTATATGGTTTATTTATCATATGTATTTATTTATCACTATTCACATATATTTATTAGTCACTATTTATCCTGTGCTCCCCTATTTTTTCACATCATTCTTTGTAGCATCAAGCTAAAATAACACAATTTTCATGTTAATACCTCTACCTGGTTTTCCTAAAGGAAAAGTCTTTGCCCAAAAAAAGATTGCCCATAACATATAACTGATTAACAGTTTCAATTTTAACAGCACTCTCAGGAAGGGTAGCCCATACATCCTGACTAGAGTTTACGATTGACCATGTTATCCTCTGAGATCTGACTCCAAAGGACTGTTCATGGTCCCAAGGCTCAAGAAAGTATCCGGCCACTCCTCCTTCTCTTACCGTGCACCCCAAAACTGGAACAACCTACCGGAGTCTCTCACATGCACATTAAAGTTCTTTCAAAACCAAAGCTGTCTCACATTTTAATCTGGTCTGTAACTATTACCCATATGCCCATACTATATAGTATCTTAACTTATGTAACTGTATTTGTAACCATGTATTATTTGTCATATGCCCAGGACATACTTGAAAACGATAGGTAACTCTCAATGTATTACTTCCTGGTAAAATATTTTATAAATCAATAAATAATAAATAATATTGACCAAAGTCAAAATATCTATTTATTTGTGCAGCTGTGCTTCGTCGTTGTTGTCGTCGTCACAGATATAAGAGCAGATTACAGGCATTTTACAGATGCACAGAAATGTCTGTGGTGCAAATAATAAAAATCAAGCTTCATTAAACATTTTATAAAAAAAAAAGGCTTTTATCATTCACAGTAGCATACTTAGAATGAGACAATTATCAACGTGACAGATGTGCAGTAATGCATGTACACGTTTCTATGGAAAGTAAGATACATTTATCACAAGTTTATCGTAGTACAAAAAATAAAACTTTAGGTGTTATGAGAGTATATAGTTCTCGCTTGTTCATTTGATAGAAATTATGTAAAAACTGAGGATGCTACCCACGTCTTACCAGGTGCTGATGTTTTATTTATTTCTTCTGGAAAGCTATGAAAATGTAAATGCCAAAATTAGCAGACGTCAATACTTTCTACCTTACTTGTTGCTGGCCATGAAATATAGAATAGTCTCATTCATCTGCAATACAAATGATAACTTGAGCAGAACACAAATTACTCACTCAACCCAGGCAGAAAGATAGGTCAGTGCAATAGGGGTAAAGAGAGCATTTACAGCAAGATAATCACATCAAAGACAAGGACGTATAAAGTATTGGTGTATGGAGAATAAGGATTGAAATGGAGAATGAAAGTCAATAATTAATCGTCATTGATAGATAGGTCAGGTCTGACAACCATTATATACAGTGATATACTTCTAGGTAAGAGTGGATGTAATGGAACTTGTATTGGATTAGGTTGTACTGTAGTGCCGACGAGTATTCTAAAACAAATCTGGGGCAATCACCAACAAGACCCAGGTACATCCTGGGTACATCCTGGGTACATGCTGGGTGCATGCTGCAACATTTCAGTGACATTTCTGCAGACAGACTAATAGCCCATCGGATTAACAGCGGGGGTCCCTGGCAGTCCCATTCAACTGAATGGGACTGCCAGGGACCACTGCTGTGTTAATCCGATGGGCCATTAGTCTTTGCAGAAAAATCACTGAAATGTTTGCAGCATGTACCCAGCATGTACCTGGATCTTGTTGGTTATAGCCCTAGATTTTCCAAGGCAAGTTTAAGGCAAGTTTTAGAATACTCGTCGACGCACCTGTATGTAGAATAAAGAGCATTCATCTATTAAAAGGCAATATTTTAATGGTTGAAATATAAAAACTTAACATTGACCTATTAGAGTTCTCCAGAATAACAATAGAGTGACTAGAAATCAAAATAAATGTAACTAAACAAAATGCAACTATAATACAGTGTAACCAAAGATTAAAACAAAGTCATGTAAAACTGAAGAGTGTCCTTGCTTCTCCCAGGGCTAGGGTAGATAGCTAGTGGACTACCTGCTGCTGCTACTACACTGTTAATGTGAATATCAATCTAATAGGACACAATTGTTCAGTAAGTTGATATGGTTGACATGTAGGGCATGTATTAGGTACAAAATACGTGCTGCAAAGAACAACTGAAACCCCAACAGATTTAACAATAGGGGTTAAATGAGTCCATGGCAGTCTGGTCCAGTATCCAAACTAACACACGGAAGATCAAAAACGCCCCTTGTGAAGCTAGTTGGTAGCTGATTTGTATTTATAAAGCATTAGGATAGTGCTCTGATCATAGCTGGATCAGTTGACAATTATAAATTCCAAAAGTGGACTTAGCTATGCCTGTTACAGGTAAACAGAATGTTCCTATACCCTGCAGTCTCACCTGCCTAAGTGAGCTTGCCCTATAAAGAACACAGGATACTGCTAAACATGCTCAATACAGCAGGCTGGCGTGTGCAGTGTGTGCAGTTTGTGCATTGAGCTACACACACAGGAGCTAAAACTGCTCATGGCCCGTGGCACCTGACGAGACGCTCTTCTCCTGGACTGATTCACAGAGGGGGAGGAGTTTCAATCATGTAAGCGCCTGATTTCGATGTATATTTCTTGCGTGTTTTGTCAAGAAGGAACCGGAGTGCCCACAAACAGAGCTTTAAGTACCTGTTTACACTCTCAGGGGAGGACTGTGAAAGCAAACGCCTGCTGTGCCTGCATGTTAAACACTAGTGCAATTTTGAGTATTTATAAGGTAATGGGATGAACGGTATTCATCTTTCATTGTGACAAGTTCCACTTTTGGAGATTACTTTGTTTAAGAGTGAATAAGAAATAGAATATCAGTGCCTGACATACATAAAGTGGACCACATAAATGTCTGCTATGCTTCAAAGACAAGGTACACTTTTGTGAATGCAGGGTTTTTACAACTGAAAAGGTGTACTTTAGGTGGTAGTATCCCCAACCATATATTTATTAAGGTTAATTAAGGGGAGTGGGTTGTTGTGTTTCCTTGCGGATATATGTTAAAAAAAACAATGTAATATAGAACAGATGTACAGATGTACAGATGCAGCCACCAGTATTCGATCACTTGCCTTGGAAAATCTGGGGCAGTCTCCCAGTAAATGCATCAACATTTCTGTGAGATTCCTAATGGCCCATCTGATTAATACAGCAGGGGGTCCCTGCAGTCCCATTCAAACTGAATGGGACTGCAGGGACCCCTGCTGTGTTAAACCGATGGGCCATTAGGAATCTCACAGAAATGTTGAGGCAATGTTGAGACATTTACTGTGAGATGCCTTAATTTTTACCCAGGCAAGTGATCTGATACTGGTGGCTGCATCTGTAAAAAGAAAGACTTCATTGACACCTTTGGGACTGAGAGTCTGTAGATTGCAAATCCAGCTGCCCTCTCTCTGTAACAGAATTTTGTCCCAGTTTCCCTTTCTAGGGTCAGTTGTGAGATGGTGAATGCCCATAAATTTGACGATTTTGATGTTTCTATTGAGAAAGTTCTGACATGGAAGTAAAGGCAGCATCTTTCCCGGTAATTATCTCTGGAATCATGGAGTTTTCTTAGATGAGAATTAAAGTGAGTGCCCTCCGGAGACTTGGGAGGAACTGTTCCTTTAAGCAGCACATACAGTAAAAAGCATAGGAAGCCTTTAGTAAGTACGATGCAGCGGCCGTTATTCGAACACTTCCCCCGGTGTATACCTCGGAATACCCATGTCAACACCTGAAATTGACACAGTAGCACAGTAGCACAGTACTGTACACATTACAATTCATTCATTTCATTGCACTTAAAGAAACAGAATTCAAACAAAGCAACCGCGATAAACACGGGTGCCTGGAGCGATTGGCCGTGTTAATGCCGCGTGGAATATAGCAGAGCACACGAAAACGGCTCTGTGATTTTTTCAAATAACGACCCTCTGTATCTGTATGTCAATTTTGAATATCTGAAAAAGTACATATTCAAAATTAGGGGTCTCTGATTAACGATGTAGTCATTTATGTTTGTACTTATTGAGAGATCTTGGACATACAAAAGCAATCGGAGTTATGCCCAGCAGGCCAGTATCCCATTATTTCATGGTCATCATTATTGAGATCCACAGTGGTTCTTTTAATCTAACTGGTTGGCCAAAATGAATACCACTCCCTTGTATCGCATTACATTGGATGAGCCACAAGAAATCGGGACACCTCCAGAACTCATAAAGAGCAGCTTAGTGGTAGATTATTGTTCCATCGAAGCGGTAGGACTGTGCTCAAATAGAAAATACATCTTACTTCCCATTGCAACAAAAGCTATAATAAATGGCCTTCTTGTGTAAAACAATTCACCTGGTTAGTGATTTTGCACCTTCAACAATAGAGCAGATGATTGACGTCAAGAAAGTGTTACACCACAGGTTTAGTAACAGTTTTGTATTAAAAATTCAATCATATAGTGGATATATGTTCATTCACACACTACTTGTAAGTCCTGCCTATCTTTCCATCATAAAGTAAGCTGCACAGGCAGATAAGAGGTAAATTACAGATGCTAAGTAACATTTTACTATGGAAATTGTGTATTGTAGAAGCCAAATATAAAATGTAATTATAGTCTATGGAGTGAAACAGCACGGTGGAAACGAGGCTTCTGGAGGTGAAAAGCATTTGCACGGAGGGCTCAGGAAGTTGTCCTCCCTAACTTTTCAGGAACATCAAAAGTGTCCCCATAGCTATCTATCTTCACAATGTCCTGGATTTTAGCACTGTGTACTTTCTCTGAAGTATCATTCTCTTTTTCCAGATTTCAGTCGTGATGTTTCTCCGTGGCAGGAATGAGAGATAAATCAGCCCAAGAGATCTCTAGAGTGAACTAGCCACGAGAGGCAGAGCAATGCTTGAGGAGAAAAGTTATATCACCATATTTCATCCCCTTAAAAAGAGGACACAGTTGGTTCTACTCAAGCATTAGTCTTAACCGTAAGGCGCACCCTTCCCCATCAGTGCTCCAGGGCACTTACCCATTCAAAACTAAAGCTGAATCACATTTTAATCTGGTCTGTAACTGTTCCGTATGCCTATAACATATTATCTTTAACTGTTCATGCAATGTCTTTATATATAATATATAACCCTGTTAATTTACAGTAATCATGTATTTGTAACCATGTACTTGTCATCATAACTCTGTGCCCACGACATACTAGAAAACGAGAGGTAACTCCCAATGTATTACTTCCTGGTAAAACATTTTATAAATAAATATCCTCATTTGTTCATCCCATTGCACTTACCTTATCACAACCTTACGCACAGAACACTCGACAGCTCACAATAACAGAATACTGATCCATCTGCTTATTTGTCCAGCCATAGCAGTCTTCAGGGTTAAAATAGTTCAAAACATTCTCAGGATAAATGTTTTAATATAATTTTAAAATACTTATACTGATTTAAACTCTTTGGATGCCGCGTGATTTAAGCTACCATGTCATGAGGTCTGGCTCTTCAGGGGACCCAGAACGTGGTGACTACATATGGACTTACGAATCTACACAGGAGAGACCGGGGACTGTAGGGGAATTCCCCTGGAGGCAGTATATTACCGGTTGAGGAGCGGTCCCACTAAGTGTCTGAATCTGCAGTATTACCAGGCTGCTTGAAAGGAATCCCTTTGTGAGCAGCGTCCTGCTGTGTGAGGAGTGCATGAAGGATCCCATGCCCCAGAACCATCATAGAGGCTCCTGCAGAGACAGCTGAGTGCCAGACCGTCCTGTTTTACAGCTACAGAGTGGTAACCAGTGTGATATGCACTAAATGCACATGTTATTTCTATCTGATGTACGCAGATTTATTACCCCTTTAATATTGTAATACATTCTATTACTTACTTCACTATTTGGCGTTGTGCGCTGTTTTCTTTTTGTTTCCATATGGACTTACTGCTTGTTTTCTTGGGGAGATCATGCTCTGCAATACTGTGACGTGCGGAACATAATATAACCAACAGAAGAGCACAAGAAGAGAGACTCCTCCACTTCTGTTCCCATTATCAGTGACGTCACGGTCACGTAAATGCTCTGATGAGTGGACGTGTGATTGTGATGTTCCGCGGCACATTTAGTTCGTTATAGTCAGTTTGGGGACTTTTTTCGTACCTTTAAAAAGCAGATTTTGATTGACAGTTATAAATTCTAAAGCGTATTTTTGGCAGCCTTGCTATTGAATAGACTTTGCTAAACTGCTTTAACATGTAGCTGTATTAATGGTTGTCAAGATAAAACCTCACCTCACGTAAATTAGTGTATCATAATAAATTGTTTTCAGCATAAACTGAGTGAGCTGTCATATAGCTGCCATCTTAGTCAATTAACACCCTGTTGACCTCAATTACATTATTTTGTGAGATATTATCTTTCTCACTGCTCTCCTGTTTTGCCTAATTGTCCTATTTAGTTTGATATCTAAAGCAATTATCTCATGATGTTTGTATGGGATTTTACAGAAAGCAAGTGTTTAAAACTGCATAGCCTGTGAGGTTGTATGCATTTAAGGTATTTTTTTGTGAGTGTGGTTTTGACCATCGTATCTAGTCCACATGCCCTATGTTTACACAATTTCTATTCACGATCAAGATCACAACAAACTGTCCCTTTAACAACATTTATTTGTGTAAACATTATCCCCAGGATTCAACTCTAATTTATGTCAACCCAGGTTAGGCATGTGAATGAGAGATTCAGTCTTTCACACCTTAAATATATGTAGCCCTTTTTGTGAATCCCTGCACTAAGGAACTACTGGTGTTGTGTGTTACCTGCGGCTTCAGGAGCTCTAAGCCTCTGCTGTTGGGGAGCCTGGGGTCATACCCTCACTTATCATGGTGCAGCGCCTCCACTTACCCAGGATCCCCATAGTAGAGGATCTACCCTGAGCAAGAAAACATAACAATTGTATTGTGCAACAGGCAACCTTTTACTATTGATACTAACTAATGGAATCATGCAGAGTACACATAACATGCATAAGACCCTTATACTCTACAATCACAACATAACACACTGTGGCTCGGCCACACCTTGATAGGGATAATGTTCGTTACACAGGTGGCTCTGCCACTCTCCCAAGGAGTATGTCCTGTAACTATTATCTGTATGGAATAGTTTGCTGGCACACTAGTGCCCCCAATTAGTTAGTGGGAGGCGGGATCAGCGCCTGGTGACCGGTGTAGGTGCACTTGTTGACTAACGATACCTCCCGGTCACTACGGTGACCACCCCACTTCACAAAGGGTCCGTAGTGTTGCTCCAGCCTTGCGCCGACACTCCGCTATGCTGTGTGGTCTGTTCTCCAGACCAAGATGGCGTCCGCGACTCCAGCAGCTGAACCCGCACTAATGGGATACGTCCCTAACTGCTACGGCCGTCCCTACAAAAGCGGCACCCTATGATGACAGGGGTAATACTCCTGGGGGCTGGGGAATGTATCTGACCTAAGAGGAAGGGTCACTGACCCTCCGCTCGCGCACACGAGGTTCTGCCACCTTCCTCCTTCACCTCTCACTCGTGTCTCTCTCCGCCCACACGCTTCCTGTCTCTCTCTATCCAGAGTCTCGCACCCTATTGGTCCTCAGCCTCAGCTGACTCTCCCACAGTTCAGAGTTCAGAGTGCAACCCCCAAAGTCCCTCCAGATTGGTTGCCTTTCGCACGCTTCCCTCACGCATGCGCAGCCTGACTATTCACACAGTGACCTTACTGGCAAAAGAACAGTATGGCGCTTCCTTTATTAGTGACAGCGCGGAACCCTCATATATACTGCACCGACACACTTTATTCGAGCAAATACCCAGTTTGTACCTGGCAGATACCTGGAATGCGCCGCTCCTCACCTCTGACAAGCCCCGTTGCGTTTGCCTTCCCAGCCTGGGTTCATGCCTGGCTGACGGGCGGCTGATCTGTTAAATGATAATGATTAGGATTTAATAGGCTGCAATGCTTTGCGTGTCTACCAGATGGCATAAATTCATGAATTGTAATGCAGTATATATATATATACTGTGCAGTATTGCAGCCAGCGGGAATAAAATGCTTCAATCCCTGCCTGGAAAATACCTCAATTCACTCGGGCAGAAAACAGTCACAAACCTCAATACACCCGGGTATACCCGAATTCGTGGGACTAGCCGAGCTCGAATAAAGTGTGTCGCCAGTGTATGTATACACATCCTTACATTCTCCCCTCTCCAGAATCCAACGTCCCCGCTGGACTACCTAAACAACATATGAACTTATTTACACAGCCCTCTCTTCCCTAGATTAGGTTACACATTTCGTTGAACAGTACCACCATAGATTGCATTCTATGCCGAGCCCACTGCTGAGCCTCATAATGGGGTGCCCCAAATTGATCGTATGCCATTCGCATGGGAGGCTGACTGGTTCTTTGACTTCGCCGAGGTTGATTCTCCTCGGCTTCCTCTGCAGAGTATCCAGTCTCAACTGGTGTTTCCATCTCTACCCTTGAGGGGTTTTCAGCATTAGTAAAGTCTCTCTGGGGTGTGAAACATGGGCTTTGTGGATCTAAGGACTGACTCACTGGAGTCAGATTGTCGATGTTCAGGCCAAGAGGCTCTTTACCCGTGGCTCCTTCGGGAGATGCCCCCGCGGCCGGAAGGCCCCTTTGAGAGGTTCCTTCCATCGGATCCTCAGAGGTGGCAATTTTTACAGTCTCTAGGCCATCCTCTGGGTTTTCAACTTCTCCATCTATTGGCATAGCGGGTAATTCCAACTCGTCGTTCCCTACTTGAGGTATGGGAAGCAGGTGATTCCTATGCCACACTTTTACGCGGCCTTCGGAGTCTTTGATCCGATACACGGGAAGGCCAGGCATCTGTGACTCCACCTCGTACACACCTTCCCGCCACCGGTCCGCCAATTTATGTTTCCCAGGAACACCTAAGTTGCGTAAGAGAACCGCGTCCCCGGGGTGAATTTTCTTGTGACGTACTTTGTGATCGTAGCATCTTTTATTTCCCGCATTCAATTGTGCTGCCGTTCGTTCAGCCAATTTATAGGCCTGCTGCAGACTGTCCCTTAGCCGCTGTACGTATCGGAAATGCGTTCTATTGGATACCCCATCGGTAGATATCCGCAGTCGCACATCCACCGGTAATCGTGCTTCTCTTCCGAACATCAAAAAGTACGGGGTGTACCCGGTGGACTCATGCCGGGTACAATTATAAGCACGTACCAATGTCTCCACGTGCTTACTCCACTCCGTCTTTTGTGGGCTTGTCAGAGTTCCTAACATATCTAACAAAGTGCGATTGAACCGTTCGGGCAAAGCATCCCCTTCGGGGTGGTACGGGGTGGTACGTGACTTGGCAATGTTCAGTAGTGTAAGCAATTCCTTTATCAGTGTACTCTCAAAGTCCCTGCCCTGATCAGAGTGAAGACGATTTGGTAATCCATAATGAATTAAATACTTTTCCCACAGGACTCGGGCCACCGTTACGGCCTTCTGATCTTTCGTAGGGAACGCTTGGGCGTACCTGGTGTAGTGGTCGGTGATCACGAGAACATTGCTAATGCCCCGGCTGTCGGGCTCAATACAGAGAAAATCCATATACACCAGATCCATGGGGCCCGAACTTTTCAAGTGTGCCATGGGAGCCGCCCTGGTGGGCAGTGTTTTCCTTTGTAAGCAGCGATTACACCTTCGACAATGCTGCTCCACAGACTCTCTCATCCTAGGCCAGTAGAACCTATCCTGTAGTAGCCCAAATGTCTTATCAATGCCCAGATGGCCATGGTCATCGTGAAGGGCCCGAAGGACCATAGTTCTCAAGCATTCCGGTAGAAACAGCTGACGCCGATCGGGATGGTTATGATATGGGATCACCCGATATAACAAACAATTGTCCATTTCGAACTTCCCAAACTCATTCAACAGGAGTTTCACCAAGTTTTTGGGGGCTTGCTTAAGTATAGAAGGATTATCTTGTTGTACCGCTTGACGGGCCAGCTCCACTATGGGGTGTTGAGTTTGGTAATGCACTAGATCCCTCCACGAGATGATATTATCTTCCGTGATATTCATCCCTTCTCGACCTTGATAGGCCCGGGGAATGGCTCGCGAGTGGCATCCCAAAGAGTCAGCAACCCGTAATTCCGAGAATGCTACCTGATTATCGACTACCGCAGCCACGGAGCAGAGAGCACGGATCCCGGGACCCGGTATTTCTTCCCATACTTCCTCATCAGGGGTAGATTGAAGGCCAGGTCGACGAGACAGGGCGTCGGCACCTATGTTGGTGGGTCCTGGTTTGTATTTAAGGTTGAAACTGTAGTTGGCCAGGGCAGCTAACCAACGGTGTCCCGCGGCGTCCAATTTGGCGGACGTATTTATATATGTCATGGGGTTATTGTCCGTGCGTACTTCGAACTGTACCCATACAGGTAGTCGTGCAGCTTGTCCACCACTGCCCATTTTAGGGCCAAGAATTCCAGTTTATGGACCGGATAGTTCTGCTCACTAGGTGTCAAGCTTCGGCTCGCATAGGCCACTGGACGTAGCCCCGTCTCATACTTCTGATGCAATACAGCTCCCAGCCCACTAAGGCTAGCATCTACATGTAGGACATATTCCCGTTCTGGATCCGCATAGGCCAAGACCGGGGCCTGAGTGAGGCTAGTCTTTAAGTTCAGGAAGGCCTGTTCACATTCTGGGGTCCATTTCTCCCCAAAGGGTGTTTGCGCCGTGACCCCCTTTCTCTCGGTTTCTCCTGGATATACCTTTAGAAGATCGTTCAACAGCTTGGCTTTGCTGGAGTAGCCTTCCACGAACCGCCGGTAATAGCCACAAAATCCCAAGAACGACCGCAACTCTTGGATATTATGAGGCCTAGGCCAGTTCACCACAGCCTCTATCTTCCCTGGATCGGTGGACACCCCTTCGGCCGATACGATGTGGCCCACATACGTCACTGAGGACCGACAGAATTTACATTTGTCCAGAGACAGTTTGAGGCCCTCCTCCTGAAGTCTATCCAGTACCTTCATTAGTCTCTCGGAGTGTTCTTCTAGAGTTCGCCCGAACACTATAATGTCATCCAGGTACACTAAGCATTCTTGCGGGTTCAGGTCTCCGAGAGTCTTTTCCATTAATCGCTGTAACGTGGCAGGTGCCCCACAGATCCCTTGCGGCATGCGGGTGAACTGATAAAACCCTAATGGGCAGATGAAGGCCGTCTTTTCTTGGTCTTCCTGGCCCATGGGTACCTGGTAGTACCCTGACCTGAGATCGAGTACACTGAACCATGTACTTCCCGTCAGAGCGTTCAGTAGATCCTCGATTCGGGGCAGCGTGTACTGATCGGGAATGGTGCGGGTATTTAGGGTTCTGTAGTCCACGCATAGACGTACGGTCCCGTTCTTTTTGCTGACTACGACGATGGGTGATGCGTAAGGACTTCGGGATCCCTGCACGATCCCAGCCCTCTCCATTTCGGCGAGTAACCTCCTCACTTCGTCTACGTCCCGTGGTGCGAGCCGTCGGGAACGTTCCCGGAAGGGAGTAGCATCGCTCATTCGGATGGTGTGGCGGGCACTGCGGCTGCACCCCACATCCATATCACTGGTGGAGAACACATGTCGGCGCTTTTGTAACTCGATCCGCAGCCTTTCCCTCCATTCCTCTGGGAGCGGAGAATCTCCAAAGTCGAATTCTAGCCGGGATCCGGAGGTAGGACCATAGTTACGGGGACGCCCCGTTACGCCCTTCTCTTCGGGGGTCACGGGGTATATTCTGCCCAGCGGCTGGCGCCGATCAATGCTCATGGGATATGGGGAGATGTTCCGCACGTATACCCAGGTGCGCTCCGGGATTTTTCCAGGCCACTTTTTGACGGAGGCCAACACCTCGTAGCCCAGCCGGTGCTCATCCTGGGCCACACTTTCTAGGGAGAAGAGCTGATCCTCCGGGCGTCGGTCCGGGTAGTGACATGCGGCGACCATCATTCTTCCTTCCCCCGGGGGAATTTGAGTCAGTCCCCAATCTTGGCTATAGAGCATCCCATGCTCCTTTTTAGTCGCAATTTTGCCGCAGACCTCTTGGAGAGCGGGGCAGGCGGCTAGGGCCAGCAGCGGGGCTTCTCCCGCTTCTTGCAAATACATGCGGAACACCGCGCGCACAATGTCAGCGTTAGTCCCCAAGATGATTGGGGCGCTGGGGTGATCCTGAGGTTCAGGGCACACTAAGGCCTCCACTTCCATGGGATGATGTTTACCAGTGTTCAGTTGGGGAATGTCTAACTGCACCTTTACTACGCCGTCTATGGGGTAATCCTCATGACTCAATCCTCTCAGTCGCAAGGCATCCGCAGAGAGCAACGGTAATCGATGTAGGTGTTGGTCGTAGAAGGGCCGGTATACGATGGTCACCTGAGATCCCGTGTCCAGCAATGCGGCGGCGTAGATGCCCTCGATAACTACCCGAATAATGGCGGCAGGGCCGATTCGGCTGCTTGGGGAGGGCGGCGACGCCTCTCCATCCTCCAGGGTCTTGCACGGCATCGACTGCGCGGGCCGGGACGCCGTTTTCCGTAAGGTGGGGCAACGGGCACGCAGATGTCCCATCTTTCCACACGCGTAGCACTGAATTTGGCTGAGGTAATTCTCGCTTCTCCCGGTTGGTGAATTTCGCCCGGTCGGGAGACGAGGCCTGGGCGTCACTGGTGCGCTGGCATCCTCGGGGTCGGGATCCCCAGGTTCGGGCACGTCGGCGTTCCACTTTCTTGACTTCCTTACTTCCGGGCGGGGGCTTTTTCCCAGGGGCCAGGTCACGTCCTAACAACACCGTCTCGTGCGCTTGGACCTGATCCATTAGGTTGTGAAATGATAAGGCTTGCCCAGGCGTTAGGCAGCTACTGACCCGCACCGACACGGGGTGTAGGGGTAGGAGCCCCCTCAACAGCTGAGTGGTGCGCAGTCCATTGGCTTCTATCCTTGGCAACACGCCCTTCCTCACCAGATTCCATAAGTCCAGGTGTAGTCGCCTGAGGAAGTCGGATACCATTTCCCCTTCCTTCTGGGCTAACGCATGGAATTTGGCCATCAACGCATAAGTATCCACCGGAGCTCCATACGCCTTCGTCAGGCAGTAGATGAGATCTGCTGCATCAGCCTCCGGATTGTCATCTCGGTAGTAGTGCACCATGTGGGACGCGGGGGGCCGTAAGCACTCAACGATGCGCTGTCTTCGGACCGCGTCCGTGCAGGTCCATTCAGGCAGTACCTGTTCTGTATGATCCAACCAGTCCTCTATCCCTACTTCCCCTTGGGGCGTGGGTTTCTCACCGGAGAAGGCCTTTAACTTCCTATACTGGAGCGACTGGGTGGTGTTGTGGAGAGCGGCTGCTATTGCGGGAATAGAGGTGTCTCCCGGTAAGCTATCCCCGACTGCGGGGTAAGTGTTCAGTCTTGATAGGCTAAGTCGGTTGAGGCCAGACCGCAGGCCGGGCGGGGTGGACGAGGAGCCTAGGCTCAGGGCTGCCGGCCAGCGAGGTTGCAGGCCACGGTCAGGGGAGTGGTCTGGGCCCCCAGTCGCGGCACCTACTGTGGGTGTATACTCTCTCTGTGGGGTGGAAGTGGCCAGGGGCGCAGGGGTGTCCACCTGGACTATGGGGCAGCGTACCCCCGGGGCCTCGGGCAGCAGCAGTATACAGGGCAAGGCCTCGGGGCATATATCTTGTTCAGTGGCATACAAGACCCGGCGCCAGGCCTGGTCGCGGTCATAGAAATGGTCTTGTACTTGGGCATTGTCCAGGAGCGGGAGCTTTCGGACCTGCTCGGTCACAGTACCTAACGAGATCGTGGCGGGGACATGGCCCAGCGCGAAAGCACGATTCAAGGGAATCCCGCGCCGCTGGGCCCACTTGCGCACCTCGAGCGCCGAGGGCACCGACATGATGTGGGTTGGTTGCACAATAGAGAAAAAAAATGTGGGGGCACCCCAGGTCTAAGTCTCTCAGCAGCGCCTCCAAATGTAGCCCTTTTTGTGAATCCCTGCACTAAGGAACTACTGGTGTTGTGTGTTACCTGCGGCTTCAGGAGCTCTAAGCCTCCGCTGTTGGGGAGCCTGGGGTCATACCCTCACTTATCATGGTGCAGCGCCTCCACTTACCCAGGATCCCCATAGTAGAGGATCTACCCTGAGCAAGAAAACATAACAATCGTATTGTGCAACAGGCAACCTTTTACTATTGATACTAACTAATGGAATCATGCAGAGTACACATAACATGCATAAGACCCTTATACTCTACAATCACAACATAACACACTGTGGCTCGGCCACACCTTGATAGGGATAATGTTCGTTACACAGGTGGCTCTGCCACTCTCCCAAGGAGTATGTCCTGTAACTATTATCTGTATGGAATAGTTTGCTGGCACACTAGTGCCCCCAATTAGTTAGTGGGAGGCGGGATCAGCGCCTGGTGACCGGTGTAGGTGCACTTGTTGACTAACGATACCTTCCGGTCACTACGGTGACCACCCCACTTCACAAAGGGTCCGTAGTGTTGCTCCAGCCTTGCGCCGACACTCCGCTATGCTGTGTGGTCTGTTCTCCAGACCAAGATGGCGTCCGCGACTCCAGCAGCTGAACCCGCACTAATGGGATACGTCCCTAACTGCTACGGCCGTCCCTACAAAAGCGGCACCCTACGATGACAGGGGTAATACTCCTGGGGGCTGGGGAATGTATCTGACCTAAGCGGAAGGGTCACTGACCCTCCGCTCGCGCACACGAGGTTCCGCCACCTTCCTCCTTCACCTCTCACTCGTGTCTCTCTCGCCCACACGCTTCCTGTCTCTCTCTATCCAGAGTCTCGCACCCTATTGGTCCTCAGCCTCAGCTGACTCTCCCACAATTCAGAGTTCAGAGTGCAACCCCCAAAGTCCCTCCAGATTGGTTGCCTTTCGCGCGCTTCCCTCACGCATGCGCAGCCTGACTATTCACACAGTGACCTTACTGGCAAAAGAACAGTATGGCGCTTCCTTTATCAGTGACAGCGCGGAACCCTCATATATATGTATACACATCCTTACATATAATAACATGAACAATATACTTGCGTTTAAAGGTACTGGTGCTCCGTGGTTCAGGGACAAAACCTGTGGAAGTAAGTATTATCAAGTGACTGGCCAGTCACTTGATAAAGAACTCTGTGCAGTTCGAAACGTTGTGTGTGCCACTGAAAGAATACATTTCTTTTCTACAAATCCGTAGTGCCCTGGATCTTCTACATAAACCCAGGTTAGGCCACATTTAATATCACAATCATCTCCACCTTAATAACAAGGCGCAATCTGAAATGTAATAAAATTTAGTCGTCTAAACTATAAAATAATATTGATGAGTGGGAAGGTAAACCAGATACAATTATACATTATATTCTAAAGAGATGTGGTAAGCAAAGTTCCCCCTGTTCTTTGAAAAGTTATTTGGCAAAAACTCCTGCGTCGGTGGATGAGGAGCTGCTGATGGTGCAGTTTTAGAGGAAGAAATATTGGACAGAAAGAAGGTTATTAATCTACCTCAGAGACGTATTGCTCCTATTCCTTCTTACTCTAAGTATCTAAATGTATGACCCACGGAGCACTACTAATTAGAGGGAATGGTATAATTTTCTTTCCAATCAACAAATGGAAACACTATTGCAGCACGTGTATTTTCTTATTACTGCGCGTCAACAGGTACAATAATGCCTGCTACATTTGTAGCTTTGGGGCAACTGTACAATGTTTCTGAATATATTGTGATGTCTCAGTCACAGTGTAGGATCTTATGTCCCAGATCAAAGGCAGGAAATGTCGAGTTTGGTGCACAGAGGGTTTATTTACAGGGTATAAATCAGGAACAAAACAAAAACAAAAAAACTAACTCCACTTTGGGGAGTGCTGACTAATACATCTTAGTCACTGACTAAATGTGGGAGAGCTAAGCTCTTTCTCCACCTTGCACCATGGACAGGCAGCAGCTCCCCTTCTAGATGTGGGTGTGAGGAACCCAGAAGTGTGGAAGCAGACATGGACACCGGAGAGCCTGGTTGTAACCGGCGGATGCAGTGCTCCACAGGCATCACATCCAACGGGCTGCCCCTCACATACTGGCACAAAGGTCGAAGGTTGTGCACTACAGTGGTAATTATGAGAACCTTAGCCTTATACATCCTCTGATGATGCACTCAAATGACCTAATGTGTAAATGAGAATTGGGGGCTTGGTGCCCAAATACATATTTTGCATTTTTCTAAAAGAAGGTCGTGCTCGTCTTCTTTTTGTTGTTGCAAGTAGATATACAGTACAATCATTTATTTTAAAAATTGGCCACAATGATTTATCTCCTTCAGCAACGTGGCTCAAAAGCATGGTTTGAATCTAAAATTCTAATTCTCTTTGCTCTGAACTAGAAATTAGTTGTAGACTTATTGGTATGTAATTTAAGATGGATTTGCTACTTATCCCTTAAGGTCAACAGAGTGACGGTGTGTTCCCATAATTTTTTTATTTTTTTATTATTCAAACATGTCATAGATACGTATACTATAAATATAATAGATCCAGTTTATTGTATTTGTGTTTTATTTATTAATGTTATCAAAGATATAACATTGAATCCATTAAAGGATGTTGCATTGAGTTTTACCAGCCAATTGTGTAGAGATTACTCAGGTTCACACAGTATGAATGAATGTCTTTCATAAACATGGACAGCTACTATAATAGTCATGTCAATAACAGAATGATTAGACAAGGCTACTATGATAGTCATTCTGATTACAGATAGTAACGATTTGGTTTTACTATATGGAATGAGATGCTTAATTTGTTATCTCAAGAAAAACTAATTATCTTAGCATGAGCATGTATTGATTACAAATAATCCCTTGAAAACAATTTTGTCCAGCTATGGTAAATGTAATCTGAGGATAAATATTTTTGGCTATTAAACAATATACATATCGATACAACTTAATGTTAAAATTTTATTTATTATTGTAATTAACCAATACGTTTACAATTGGCTTTTAGGAATCCATGGGGGGTATTCTAGTAGCTGCGAGTAGTGCAAATCAGTAAGGAAAAGCCCTTTCCAATCGGATTTGCATGTTTTGCTCATCTGTAGGCCCTTCTCACATGTCCAAACCATGCGGAAAAGTCTTCTTTTTTTTTTTAAGAAGTGGTTTCATTCCAGGTCTGGAAATAGAAGAAGAATGGCAAAACACGCATTTGTGGCAAACTAGCTGAATTGTAATAGCTCCAAAAAAAGAGGCTAAAACACTTGAAACAACTCACAGTTTTTATCAGAGGAGTCTTAGGTGGACTTCCCATTTGTAATACTGTCTCTAGTTGTATATATATATATATATATATATATATATATATATATATATCTCCCATCAAATCTCCATCTAAATAATATAGGGAGAGGCAAGTCCTCAAAAAGGAGCCAATCTTAGGTACCCTGGGAGATATGCTAAGGACTATGCATAGTACATTTAAGTAAGTCACACCCCACACCTCCAAAAATATTCCCATAAAACCAATACTGACAAATCTAAGAACCCTTGTGATGAAGGGGGTACTGGTGTCAGACCCCACAGGATCAGAACCCACATCCTCTGCTATTCATGGCAGCAGCTTTAACATTGAACTAAACCAGATGCTATTGAGCATATAACAAATTATTTAGTTAACAGTACATGCAACTGCAAGCAAACTTTTAGGATTTTTCACAACAGGTAGAGCAAACATTATTTCATTCATATAATTGTAAAAGTACTGTAAGCACATTACCCTCACCACAAACTTATTCAAACACCTATGCAAAAAAAAAATATATATATATATATATATATATATATTTTTTTTTTATATATATATATATATTTTATATATTTTATATATATATACATATATATACAGTCAGACCCCACATTAACATACGCAATGGGACCGGAGCATGTATGTAAAGCGAAAATGTACTCAAAGTGAAGCACTACCTTTTCCCCACTTATCAATGCATGTACTGTACTGCAATCGTCTTATACGTGCATAACTGATGTAAATAACGCATGTGTAACAGGCTCTATAGTCTCCCCGCTTGCGCACAGCTTCGGTACAGGTAGGGAGCCGGTATTGCTGTTCAGGACGTGCTGACAGGCGCATGCGTGAGCTGGCGTTTGCCTATTGGGCGATATGTACTTACTCGCGAGTGTACTTAAAGTGAGTCTACTTAAAGCGGGTTATGCCTGTATATATATATATACAATACAGTCTATGTAATATCTTCACATGCTGTCATTCACTTGCATCCATTTAAATGCATAAATACAACCACTGTAGATCACAAAAAATAGTTTCTAGTTAGACCATCTGTGATGTTGAGATGAGTTGATAGATGTGCATAGTTTGTAATGTATCTTTCCACTAGCAGAGTATTGTATATTCTATATTACCATATGTCTGCAGTACAGTAAGTGCAGGAGTTACAGTATACTCCCATTTAACTTTCTACTGTTCTTGGTGTATAAACAGATCAATGTATTTATTGAACCTTGATAAAATTATATTTATATGCACATTAGAAGTGCTACTTACGGCTGATAATTGAAATGTATTATGATGAATAGAAACAATTGCTGTAGTATCACAGTCCATATATCACAGTAAACTTACTTGGTGTCTCACTATTTAGGATGATTTAGAAATGTTTAGTTTGATGGCTATTTGTATCCTATTACAGTTGCTTAAAAAGGGAAGACAGATGAAAACCGCAGATGGATCTCCTGCTACAGTTATTTTTATTATACATATTTCACAAAAAACAATATATATATTTGTTGATACTCTTGTATGGCCAACAATGGCATTCATAAAATGTTTAGTGCCTTGTAGTCACTAGGCCGCCAGATCTTAAATCCACTTGGCAGTGTATTATCATTTATATTGTAATGGCTCATTAGTCACTGTATGTTAGTCTGAAATACTGTGAACCTATAATGACTCAATGCAATCATTCATGGCTCACAAATCTACGAATCTCAGTCACCAGCACTAAGCACAAATCCAAGCACTGCTTCTTGTATCTGATTAATAGATCTACATTAGATTGAGCTATAAATTATCTAGTGCACAATAGCATCTATGGAAACATTTGATGTTTGGCCAATAACCTTAATAACATTAGAAACAATATTGGCAAAAATACAATGTGTTTAACAGGGGACACATAATTATGTGACCAGTTAGTTTACTTATAGTGTATTTTTCCTGAAGCCCTTTCTTGTTTTTGATTCTTCGATATAAACTTAGACTTGCCAATAACTATGAAATATGATTAGAAAAAAAGTGGTATTTACATTATAATTTTAATTATTTGAAGTTAGTGAGAACACAGTAGATATTCAACTGTGTAGGTGACCTTAAAGCTGCAGCACAAGCTGTCGTTTAAAAAAAAAATATTTTTTTTTTCATTCAATATGTGCATCAATACAATCTACACACTGACAAGTGATTAGCTACAGATGCAGCGACCGTTATCCGAACATTTCACGGGTTGTATTCCTTAGCATACCCGGTCATGGTGCGTGATGTCTTGAAATTTTCCCGCGTTAAGACGCGTGTTTACTAGTGTTTTTATGGAGTGTAGAAAATTGCATTTAACCGTTGTCTGCAATATCGTCGAGAAACTCAAGTGGGGGATCACGACTTGTTGTCTTAAAAAAATTCAACCTGTCATTTATTCCCGTACAGTACTTCAAGTGTGTGTGTAATTGTAATTTGAAGATTAAAAATATGAGTTCATATACAGTTTATGGGAAAGAGGTTCTTTTTGAGGCTACTTAGCTTTTAGCTATACAAAAATTCTCGAACTGTAGCAGATTTAAAATATGAATACACACAACAAAAAGTATTTTTAACGAATTACATGTTTCAAATAAAATGTATGTTAAATTGGAACGTTGTTGAAACGCATATGTGTGGCATCACACTTCTGCGCATGCTTGTAGAGTATGTCAAATTGGAACCTTGTTGGACCGCATATGCATGTCATCATATTTCTGCGCATGCGTGTATGTCAAATTGGAACTTTGTTGAAACGCATATCCGTGTCATCACATTTCTGCACATGCGTGTCATTATGTAACCTTGTTCAGAATAACATTACTGTACAGTAAGATACAGTGCGTTTCCTCACTGGACTGTAAGTGTATGTAAACAGTAAATTCAACGTATTTTAAAGATTTTTATAGTGTATGTCAAAGATATATTTAGATACATTATATTTAAATTACATCAGTACTTTATTTATAGCACTACTGTAAGTTTATTTAAGCACTAAAAGCAACTTAATTTCAAGATTTATATATATACAGTATGTCAGATATTTATATGTATATATATTTATATATATATATATATATATATATATATATATATATATATATATATATATATATATATATAAACCATAATACTGAGTTAAGTTATGGTGAGTAAAAAAAGTGACAAAAACCCTCCACAGGAAAGCAAATATGCAAATATAACTGTATGCTCATCTGCATGTCTTAGGCAGGTCTGCAACCCCGCCTTTCCCCATTATCACCCAGCATACAGCACGGGATTCTGGGAAATGACATGCAAATGAGCACACAGTGTCACTTTTTGCCTCAATAACCATTTTTAACATGGTTCCCTATAGGCTTAAGCTTGCTGCATGGTCACAGCTTTGAGCACAGCCAGGGTTAAGGTGCATACCCAGAAAACCACCCACAGATAGCCGTTTCGACCTTGATGGGTCTCATCAGTGTGGGGTAGATTTTACTGGGAATGCAAGAGAGGCTATGGGATAGGCTAAACCATAATACTGAGTTAAGTTATGGTGAGTAAAAAAAGTGACAAAAACCCTCCACAGGAAAGCAAATATGCAAATATAACTGTATGCTCATCTGCATGTCTTAGGCATGCATATATACATATATATTTGCCTTTAGAACTTTATATTACAGTATAGTGCTACTGTAAATGTAAGTGAATCTAAACAGTAAATGCACCTTAAGATGTTTAAACTGTATACAGTACTGTACAGTACGTCAACGAGATATTTATACAGTATACAGTATATTTCAATGCCTTTTATGGGGGTGGGGGGGTGCAACCAAAATGTTTTATCTTGGTGTACATAATGCTGTGATGAGCCTCCAGGATTAAAGTTGAAATAAATAATTTGAACTGTTGTTAAATACAATAAAAGTTATGACTTCATTCATACTGTACCATGTGTGTGTGTTGAGATATTTCCATAAACAGTATGATACTGTAAGCAGACCAAGCCTACCCAAAGTTGAAAGTATTGAAAATAATTCCCACCCCCCCAAAAAAATATGACAGTATGCCACCTTATAGAGAAATAAAAATGTAGTGATTTTATAAATGTAAAAATTGATCAAATATGAAAAAAATGCATAACAGCGTTTTCCCTAAAATCACTAATTTATTAAGGCCTGCTCAAGAATTAAAAAAAATACGACTTCATTTTTTTGGACTTGAATTTAACTTTGGCAATTAAGTCATTGTAGACCATTTAGTATACAGGGCATCTCAGGCATGCACATGCGCGTGAAACAAGGCAAAGTAAATTCTCGGCCAAAAACAAAAGGCTCAAACATAATGTGACTTTCTTGTTTAAGGTCCCATGGCCCAGGGGAGTGTAGGTGTTGATAAGGAGCCGAATGCCTTTTGCTCAGTTTACTGAGGGAGGAGGGGGGAAAAGGTGCAACTCCGTAAATTGTTTAATCTTTGTGTAATTCTGGGTTGACGTGCAGGATTACACTTGAAAGAAATCATTTCTTTCTGTGTGAATGTCCTGGATCGGCCGGGGGGCGGTGTTGATACTGCACGGATGATCGGGAAGGATTGGAAAACAACTGTTTGAACTGTTTGCAAATGTAGTTATTTTGTAAATCTTAACATTGGTTAAATATGTTTAAAAAAAAAGCATCACTTTATGTTTTCCATTAACCATGAAGTGGAATAAAATCAATCAACAATCAACATCTCTGTGTGAACTTTTATTACAGGTTATGACATGTAATTGAATCACAGTGCATAGTGTGTTGTCCAAAATAATACTGTAGCGAGTTTTAACCGCCCGTGCCCCCCCCCCAGACAAATCCAGTGCCCCCCACTTTGCACGCAAGGACATGTGACATCACGTTGCCATGGTAATTTAATGTCGGGTTACCACGACGACGCATTGCTGGAAGGGAAGGCACTATAAGTGGATTACGGAGGCTTTGCATGATCCCCCGGCATTTAATTTAAATGCCTGGGGGGAGAGTGCGTGGACTTGTATAACTGCCGCGCCCCCCCATAAAATCTAGCGCCCACCCAGGGGAATAAAAGTTAATACTGTATAGTACATTATATTTACCATCATTATAAACTTTGCCAACCGGGTGGAGATGATCCAATGTCAGAGGTATACTGTGCGTACAAGCTGGGGTCACTGATGTAGTCCACATTATATTTATCTTCATTATATATGTTTCCAACTGGGTGGAGATGACCCAATGTCAGGAGTGTACAGCAATGTGTGTAACAGCCAAACTCATTCATGAAATCAGCATCATAGTTGACAGGTGCTTGCTGAAGCTGCTACTCAGTTGGGGCCAGGTAGCAAGGATTGCTGCTCATAAGGTTTTCAGTCACGGTCGGCCCGCTATCGCAATAATATTGGGAAGCAGGTTTGGGTCTGGAGGTACGACGTACAGGCACTGTACGAATCTTAAAACGGATGAAACCCGGCCTTTCTTCTTTTGCAGTTGCCATGAGCAAACATACCGGCAAAAGCTCAGACCAATATCCTCTAGTACAGCGGGTCGCAAACTGTGGGGCGCGACCCCCAGGGGGGGCGCAAGACTACCGACGGGGGGCGCGGGGTTTACAGAGGCCCCGCGCGCTTCCCGAAGGCACTTAAATTAAGTGCCGGGGGAGCTGCAGGGCCTCTGCAAACCTAACTTACCGTGGCTCCGGCGGCTTCCTCCTGCGTCACCATGGCAACGCGGCGTCAAAATGACGCTGCGAGGTCATGTGACGTCACGTTGCTATGGCAACGTGACGTCATTACGCCGGAGCGCGGGTAAGTTGGGGTTGGGGGGGGCGCGGGAGTGAGGGGACAGCCGGCAGGGGGGCGCAGGGAAAAAAGTTTGCGCCCCCCTGCTCTAGTACATGTATCTCCCAGTGGAGGGGCTGTGCGAAAAAAGCCATCCTCATTAGTAAATGTTTGCCTTATCGAACGCTTCTGGCCATGTTGGTTTGGTGAAAATTTGAAGAATTCATATTTTTCAATCATATAGTCGTAAACCTCTGCTAAAGTCACCTTCTTATCTGTTCCAGCATTAATTGCGGAAAATATGAGAAATGCGAAACTACATTTTGGTTTGGTATAAGGACTTGACATGACTTGACTTGACATTATGTCCATTCTGCAAGTGCAGGGATACAATTTAGAATAACGAGACAAGCATTGTGTATACTGTTGAGATTTTAATTATAAAACGCTTACATTTGATAATGTCTTCAGCGAACAAGGTCACTTTACAATGGATGATTGTACTGGCCACTCTTTTTATTTAGTTTTTAAACACCTGCAAATTGACTACCCAAAACTCACTGGCTGCCCTATGCAAAAGGATTCACTTTTGCCACCTGGCGGTAACATGCAGAACTGCACACAAAGAAATCACAATCACAGTAATCATGGAAAATCAACAACGGTAAACATGCGTGTGATTGACAGCCTTCACAGAAAATTGACGAGTGAATGCCCTGTGAAATGCAGCAGACTTTACGAAAACTGCAGTGAGAAATGTTCGAATAACGGCCGCTGCATCTGTAAGTTGCTGATCGATACGTTCTCCTCTAATTGATCGCTGAAGATTCGTCTCAGGGTTCACTAAATGCATCCTGGGTCCTGCTCTGCTGCACTGACAGCCAAAGTTCTGTGAGGAAGATCATGTGACCAGGCAGGCATTAGATTCAATTAGTTCATTGCTAATGAGGACAGGGCTCAAAAAGGTGATGCTGTTTCAGAAGGGGAAGGGGATGTGACTTTGTAAATGGTTGCTATAGGAACAAAAATGCTTGTTACATTAGAATACATTAAAATGTCTTTACAAGTGTTTATTTTTTTAAATGCTACAAGTATTTTCTCATAGTACAGAACTGATTTATTTAAAAAAAAAACACATGTAGAATATTGCTTGAACTGCAGCTTTAAGCAATAGTAAGCTACAACAGTACACAATATGTTAGTGAATGTTGATAATTCCAGGCTGTGTCATGATCATGGAAGAGATACAAACTTACATGTGAATATAAAGCATTTCCTCTGTCTATCTGCAGTACCCAGTTGTTCCGCTGCTCGTCTATGGGAAGAGACAGAGAGCAAAAAAAGGTGCTAAAGGGCACTGGGATAAAGCCATTTAGAAAGCACTTAAATAATTCTGCTCAGTAATTTATCAGTAGGTGAAAATGGCACCACAACTGTCATATTAATAGTAGTTTTTATAATCGAACACAACATTAAAAGTGGCGGTCAGAGATAAAGTGCACAGTGCACATAATTTCTATGATCAATTTGTATTCCAGCCAAACCGGGCAACACTGGTGTAGAATGAATCTACATTGCATTGTCAGTATCACCTTGCATACTGGTCACGGTTTTGCTTACTTGGTATTTTCAGCATCGAGATTTAGATGCAACAAACTGCATCTGGTTAATTGATCTCCAGTGTGCTTCTTGTAATTGTTCATTCAATGATCTGACCACAAACAAATTGGGATATTAAAGTACTGTAATAAAGGAAATAATGTTGAAAGGCAGTACATGAATAGAACAATTCGAGAAGAACCTGATTTAAAAGTATAATAAAATAATTTAGTCCAGACAGTTTATCAGAGGATACCATGCTGTATTACATTAGAAAAAAAATGCTGATTGCCAAGTTCAGGATAACAGATGGTTACACAAGATGCTATTTTCAAAGAAGTAAATCCTGTGCCCCCTCAATGATATATCCGTAAAGATTTCTGTATTACATCTATCTTATTAAACCTGCCTACATTTCAGATGACATGGTGACATCTCTCTCCTTCCATGAAATGCTCTACAGGGAACATGTTGTATACAGTCCTAGCATTTGTCTACTAGTTTCACTTGCACAATGTTGGTAGTCAGTTACTTTATATAAAGCAACATTTTTTTATTTTCATGCAGAATGTATCAGAATTGCCTTTCCATGACAAGTCTAACATCATATGATAAGGGTGTATGGCACTGAAAGTCCCCCCCCCCACTCTCATACACTCCTACACTCCCCTCTCTTCCCTATCCTCACTCTCCCTCTTTGTTCTAGTCTAGTGTCTCTCTCCTCATCCTATCTTCCCCCTCCCTCTTCCCCCATCCTCTCTCCCCCTCCATTCATCCTCTCTCTCTCCTCCATTCACTCTCTCTCCCCTTCATTCACTCTCTCCCCCTCTCCATCCACTCTCCCCCCTCTCCATCCTGTCTCACTTCCCCCCATCCATTCTCTACCCACCCATCCATCTCCTCTTCCCCATCCATCTTCTCTCCCCCCCCCCCCCCCACATTCATCCATCCTCTCAATCCTGACAAAGTACATTGACACACAGCATACTTACACACTATTCGCTCTACAGTGCTGCTGAGTTCTAAACCGAAGGAAGCATCGAGAAACTCTCAACCTTTCAAAAAGTGTATAACACAGTGTAGAAAATGCAGATGGTCCCTCCTTCTGGCGTTGTTAGCTGCCCCTGTGCACCTCTGCCTCCTTATCCTACTCATTTCACGAAGCGGAGGTGACTTCAGTGGGGATTTCTGCACCCTCTCTCATTCTGTGACCTGGGCAACTGCCCTGCCAACCCTCCCCCATTTCCGCCTCTGATAGGAGGGTTTGCTATTTCTGCCAATATCCTCTAATGATCAAAAACAATTTTAATAAGTTAAGACATAGCACACTATATGTAGTATTATGGAAATTTTTTGGTCTTTATTATTTACTAATAAATTATAATAGAATAGAACTAAACTAAGGCTATAAAGAGTATGCTTGTTTAAATGTTTAAGCATTTTATTTGCATAGTTTTATACTGTAATTAGTGTAACACAAAATAGTCATCAGTTCTCATCCATATACTGTACAGTATATTGGTAATATTGTAGAAAGCTAGTTAATCAGTAAACTGCTGTGGTTTCTAGTAGTAACCTTTTAATTGAATAATGAATAGCTGACACTCAAAAAATGTCACCGTTTGTGCTTAGTAAACCTTTGTTCCGCTTTCTTTTTATGTTCAGGAAATAGGGGAAAAAACTTGTGACACCTTGTATCTGCTGCATAACAACACTCAGGCACTGTTTGGAAAAAGGAATGGCAGAACTACAGTACTGTACTTGAATCTCATTCACTTGAATTAGTCAATATGTGTCTTCCAGCGAACAGAGGTGTCTCATTATATAGCACTGCTTAGTAAATATGCAGCAAGAATCAGAAAGTACCTGCAAATAAGATGTATTTTTTGGAAATATTCCTTTATAATTTTTTTTTAACTTATACAGTTAACTAAAAAGTTCTGGCCATAAATCTGTCCATGGTGGCTTGAAATATTAATTTAATCCATCTAAAACAAAGCATATACAGTACATTACACAAGTACCACTGTTCGGTCCTGAAATATCCTATGAATTATCCACATTCAGATTAAAAAATGTAAGATTTTAGAACCATACTGTATTTGTCTTTCCATCTAAAAATTAAACTCCAGAGTCAGAGAAAGCTGTGAAATCCCCTCTGTACTCGACCACAGTATGTTTCCTTCATCTCATTTTTATGATGAGACATATTGTTCACCTGTCTCCTTGCTGTGTTGTCACAGGGTCAGAGGCTGTGATGTCACAGGGACAGAGGCTGCAAAGGGCAAACAAAAAAGAAGTAACCAACAGACTGGAACAGATTGTAAAAATAACTACTTTCATTCTGGTCATTATAAAAGAGTCATTTAGTTTTAACTTTTCGGGTCCACTTCGTGGAACTCTATTTCCCTTATTCTATAGCCATATTGGTGATATCACACAGAAAGCCTAATTGAAATCAATGGGGCTTTCCATGGGATAGTGCTGGAACGGTGCTCTCTCAGCTTAAATCAGGGGTTCCCAACTCCAGCCCTCAGGACCCCACAGCAGGTCAGGTTTTAAGGATATCCAAGCTTCAGCACAGGTGACTCAATCAGTGGATTGGTCTTTGACTGAGCCACTGATGCTGAAGCAGGAATATCCTTAAAACGTAACCTGTTGGAGGCTCTTAACGACTGGAGTTGAGAACCCCTCGTTTAAAGAATGTACCCCTACAAGACTGCTAATGCTAATATCAGTAACATATCCTTAATCTGAAAGGTGCTGTGCGTAGACAGCTCATTTTGCTACTCATTAAATTACAAGCTGATGCACATTGTGCAACAAAAAGTAACTCACCCAAAGAGTGGCATGATAAAAATCGCAATTCTCTGCAATTCTGTTTCAAAAGTGGCTAGGTACATCACCCCTGATGTTGCAAGTCTATTATATGTAAGAGTTTAATAACATTATTTTCTGAAGATCGATAATTGGTAACAAACATCACTCACTTGCTGACGCCTTAGTGTAGAATAAATAATAATTGATCAGAAGTATACATTTAGCTTAGTTCTGGGCTCCTGTATAAATGTCCCTCAGAGGAATTGAATGATTGATTGTAGTTAGGAAAAGGTAATAAATCCAAGGGGTAGCGGTATGGTGACAAACATAGAAACTCAAAAGCGGTTACATTTTCTTGTTAACCTTTGAACCTGCTGCACTTCTGGTTCAGTAGAATAAAGGTATTGATCCTAAGTAACTCCTTTCATTGGCTGTTACAAGAAAACATGATGGCATCTGAAAATAAATTGAACTCCTAAATAATGAAGCATATGGATCCCTTAATATTTTTATTTTCTATAGTCAGGCAACAATAAATGAAAAAAATATGTATGCTATAATCAATGTGTCCAAATTCGTGAATGAAAAATCTGCAGGTACTGTAACTTTTTAGTGCTTCTTTAAGAAGGATTTGTATGGTAGAAATATAACATGGCTACATTTTGATCACATTCAAGTTTTAAAACATCATTCTTAATATACAGTAGGTTCATCTACAAATTTTATTTTTGAACATATACCATGCATACTTTTAACATTACAATGAAAAATATGTCCTTACTGAAAGTGTTGCATATATCTAGAATCAAATATTTGTCCAATAGACATAATTAATCCCTACAAATAAACTACAGCATAGCTAATTAAACAAACATATACACACTGGTTACTATGAGTCTGTTGCCTTGATACTGTTTTAAAGGCAACATCTCAATTTACTGCATACAAAACTATCCATCATTACAATGTTCTCATTGAGGCTGAACCGGGGCAAAAAGTCTGCCAGTCAAAAAATGGTCTCAGCCAGAATTTACAGAAAAAGGAGTTCGACGGAAGAACGATGACTATTCCTCTCTCCCACTTGAATCATTTATTACACTGCACAATCTGTACTGAGAAATTCAACGAGGCAGGAAGAAGACCTAAGCTGCTACAATGTGGGCATACATTTTGCATGGACTGTCTACTTGAACTTTTTAGCAGAGCTCTGCAGCTTAACACAAGTGAAAATAACGCGATACTTAGATGCCCGAGTTGCCGGCAAACAACCCTGCTGTTTGATTTTAGTGTGTCTCAGCTTTCTGACAATTTTGCCATCATTAGTATTTTTAACTGTCTCAGCGCTGAAGACCCCGAAAATTATTGCAAGAAGCACAAAGATGAAAAAATCAAGTTTTTCTGTGATGAATGTCAAAGGTTTGTCAGCTGCTTAGTCATTAACTGTATAAAATTCAATTTTAATTTTAATCAGAAAGCACAAGGGCAGAAGGACAAAGACAACAGCCCTATGGGCAGTCAGATGCTAGGGCTTCCG
The DNA here is from genome assembly GCF_040206685.1 of Ascaphus truei. NCBI lineage: Eukaryota > Metazoa > Chordata > Amphibia > Anura > Ascaphidae > Ascaphus > Ascaphus truei. Next base: position 349,783,395 of record NC_134486.1, read on the forward strand.
TACTTAGGGACAGAATTTAATGTACTCAGTTCTATGAGTCTGCATTGATCCTTAAAGATAAACCTGTACATTTAGTTTTGGTTACCGGTAGATATACAGTATGCTAAATATTTAACCTAATCTAACGCTATATATATATATATATATATGCAAATACAACTGTATGCTCATCTGCATGTCTTAGGCAGGTCTGCAACCCCGCCTTTCCCCATTATCACCCAGCATACAGCACTTCCACTGCAGCAAGGGATTCTGGGAAATGACATGCAAATGAGCACACAGTGTCACTTTTTGCCTCAAGGGAATCATGTTAAAAAAAAAAAAATATATATATATATATATATATATATATATAGCGTTAGATTAGGTTAAATATTTTGCATACTTCGTATATATATGTATGGATAGATAGATAGATAGATAGATAGATAGATAGATAGATAGATAGATAGATAGACAGACAGACAGACAGACAGACAGACAGACACACACACACATACACACACACACACACACACACACACACACACATATACAGGTATATACTGCATGGAATCATATCTGACTAGACAGCAAAAATCCAGTGATTTGTATCTGAAGCTGTAGAAGAAACCTGCTAGGGTGTAAATCATTATTTTTAATTGAAAGCAAAGAACAGCAAAGTAAAAGAGGCATTATTGGATCTGGCTGGAAACCTGCCATGGAAAGTATATTGCAGTAGGAAAACGGTGTCAATCTTTTTTAATGAGGTTGGTTGAAGTTTTAAACTCATGTTTTTCAATGTAAAGTGCTTTAACTCCTTATATGTTAGTGATGTGTGCAAAACAATGTAGTCCAATGACCCCGACCACCAAAAGCTGCCACATCAGCGCCAGAAGTAAATCATTTTGTCTGGTAAGTTTTAATACAATCCTGTGTATAGATTAAAAAAGATGTCTTGAAGAGCCAGTTACCCTTAGTTATATTGGAATAGAAAAGTGGAAAGAAACTTCACTTGTAAAACGGTATAAAAACAATAATAATAATGTATTTGTTTTGTCCGTTATAGACAACAATGGCAGTTTTTTCATTTGTATATGATGTTTTTTTTAGAATCTGTGTGATTTCCCATGAGATTACACCAGTCCTCGATGAGCAGAACCTGCTTTATACTTTACAAATAAAAACTCTGGTGCTCACACTGTACAGAATGCTGACGGCTGATTCTTTGTACTGTACGTGCATTTGGATGCTACAGCAGCATTATAAGTGTTCCAGTGCAACCTCGAGCCACCCCAGTGGAAGGTGTTGATATTACAGTGCTTGGTTGTTTGCTGCAGTGTTTGTTACATGGTTATAATAGCAGATAACTTGTATATTCTGACTGTGTTTGTTATTCTGGCCACACTCAGTACCACTTACAGTATTAATAGCATATATAAGGTACCACATATTTCGCAATGCAGTACAATGGGTGAAAGGGACATTAACAATACAGCATACAAAAAATAATTACAACAATAGCATATAGTAATACAACAGGTCAGAAGGGTCTTGCTCAATGTGCTTACAATATAAAAGGAAGAGAATAAAGGAAACATAGGGTTTTTTTCTCTATAAATGTTGGTGGTAATAACATGGTAGACTGCTGGAAAACAACCTAGAAGCTGGAGTGTTCTTCTCTAGACACTGACTGGTGCTATGGTAAAGGCAGGAGAATGAAGAGTCAGTGTGGGGAAGTACCTGTTGATGAGGTCTGATGTATGGGTAAAGTGTTATAGAGGGCTTTGTACATGAGGACTCAAATCTTGATTATATGAATAACCAGTGTAAGAACTTGAATAAGAAGGGCAGAAGAAGAGTAGTGTGTGAGATAAAATAGCCTGACAGCAAAATTGGGAATTAACTGGAGAAGGGGTGACAGGTGGGACCAGCAGAGAGCTGACTGTAGTTGACAAGATGGGGCATTGTAAAGCAATGATTATATATTGTGATTGATTCTGCATGAAAACATTCTAGCAATATAAGTAGGGGTGGCCGGATTTTGGGAAGTACTGAATGTTTTGGATTATGAAGAAGAGACCAAATTACTTGGATGCATTAAACCCATTAATTAAACCTATTTCCCTTCCTGTGGCTGTGGAGGGATTAGATATTACTGTTGTGTAGAAAGGGGTGACAGCTGGAACCCACCCCCGACTTCATACTGTATGAGTTACTGTAGGAATACTGAAGGGAGACAAACAGGGGCCACATTTCATAGCATAGGCACTCTTCTCAGTGATTGATGACAAAAAGAAAAAAGCTTCCTGAAACAGAGGTTACTGTCAGAGATAGTCTTTTCCAATATTAGCAATAATCAATCAATTGCCAATTTGGATGCAGACACATCCAGTCCACTAGAGGTCTGTATAAGGAGTTAGAAGTCACTCCAATGTAATGTTTCCAAAGGCTCTAGACAATAAATTCAAGTAGGCTTTGTCTCAGTATACAATTTATGTTGCCTCTCGCAAGCAGGGAAACGGCAGGTTGGAAAAAACTGTTACAAAGAAATATATGAAAAATATAAAAGCGCAAATGAGTGAAGTGAAAAGGTGAAAACTACAAATGTAATTAAAATGCTCAATAGTGAATAAGCAGTCACAACAATCTTGCATGGATGATCCCAAACTGTGCTAGGCAAGAGTGCTGGCATTGCCAGTATCTCCTGCAATTTCTGCAGTTTAAAGAACCTGGTCACATGGGCCAATAGGAAGCCGCACCGGATGACATCACAGCTTTCGACTGGCCCTCAGGGCCTGGGAGTTTTGAAAAGCAGCCATAATGCAAAGTACCTGCGGAAGCTGAAATTAACGGGTTTCAGCCCCAGAGACCCCCCGCTTTAATCCTGTAATTAATAAAACTACAACTAAAAAAAATAAAAACCTTCTTGTATTGCATCTTTTAGATTTAGAAAAAAGCTATATTTTATAAAGTATTTTCAGATGAGCGAGTAATGTTGAAATACCATTCAATTCATGGATTTTGCCATTAAATTGTTCTAGTATTCTCAGGTTGTTATTGAACAGTGTTGTTTGTTACCAATTTATTTTCATTTAAAATATTTCATTTCTCTGAAACACTTCAAGTCAATTGTCTGAAAATGTAGTACAAGTAAATAATACATGTAATGTTTTGCATCAAGAATCCAGTCGATGAGATGTACCATTGCATTATTTTTTTAGCTTTTAAAAAAAACAAACATAACAATTCCAAGATGGGGGCAGCACCGATTGGTTGAAGCTTTAGGCAGATCTAAGTTAAGATGGCATAAAGGTACCCTCAAAAATGTCATCAGAATCAGTCAAGGCATTTGGTCTGTAGAGAGAGAACACATGGACAAAGAAACAGACAAAAAAACATACACACACCCAAAATGTCCTCAAAGTCTAGTTGAAGTCTTCACTTCGCTCATCCAATTAAGAATTAAGAACAAAATATGAGCCAAACCTGATAAAGGCTCTTCCATGGATTCCTTTGAACTTTTTTTTTATGAACTGGGCAAACTTTTTGCTTTGCAAACAAGAAACTCCTGCATAAAAGTTTGAATGTCGAAAATGTTCGCCCAAATTTTGTTGCTTATTTTGAGATTTTCCATAATTATTTATAAATTCAAACACACAAAACTTGCAAAATCTAAACACCAATGCAAGTGCTCACTTTTAGTTAACAAGCATGTAAATATTTGCCCTGAGGTTGTCATTCCTAAACAGCGAAAGGGCTAAAGAAGATGCTCAAAGGTAAGTCATTTTGAAGCGCATGACCTCGGTTTATATTCTAGCGATCTTGTGACCTGCCTCTGCTCCTTGTGACCTTGGGCAAATTACTTTATCTCCCTGTACCTCAGGGACTTCAAGCTTTACAGGGCAGGATTCATTATGCCTGTACATATTATATTTACAGTGCTACATACACGGTCAACTCTATATAAGAAAAAAAAGAATATCAAAAAGATTTGCAATATTTAGTCGACCTTCTTACCTCAAGTACGTCGTGGGATATCATTTACTTTTCTATCGCTTTACAACTGATTTATACGGTCAAATGTGTACAAAAAAGATCACAGGCAAAAAATGAATGTATAAAAATGGAAATGTAAAGGTTTCTCATAACCAGTCCAATAAAGGAATACAAAATGCAAGATGACATGAAATATTTGGCTTTATAAGTGCTGTAGTAGGCGTAATGGTGTTTGTGCACTAGCGGCATTTAATGAGACCTAAAACATTATGTTACATTAAATCACATGAAGACTATTTCTCTAAATTTAGTAGTCAATTTGTAAATGTCCAAAATTCCACATTATGCATGTCCAAGCAGAAATTCACAATGTACTAAACTTGATCGTGTCCTGTTCTTCAAAACAAAATAAAAATGAATGCTGCCCTTTATACCATGTCAAACTAATTTCTTTGACAATATCTGAAAAATATCCAGGTGTCAAATACAAGTAAATGTACATTCCAAAATAATGAATGATGCCATGTGAAAAAGCAGAGGCCGTCGCTGCTGGAGTAATGATCATTTAGCAGAGGCTGATTTACTGGTTGCAATTAATTTGAAGTGCTGGATTACTGGATGACCTATAGTTACTGAGCCATAATGTGCCATTTCTTTTTCTTTTCTGTAGTCTCAGCAAAGTGAATCTTAATGTAATCTTAGCTTTAGTTTTTATTAGAGAATATTTCATAGCCTGCATCCATTTACGTTTCTTTTTATGAGACTTTTAGTGTGAAAATTTTGTTAATTAAATAGAATTTTATGAAAGCGCGCACCCATTTATCTGTGTATATTTTAACATATATTTTCTCTTACAAGGTTATTGTGCCCTAGCTGCGCTCTCCAGCATGTGTCACAAAAGCTACATAAGGTCGAAAATGCAGAATCAGCAGCACTGATGTACAGACAGCAGATTCACTTGGCAATAAATGACTGTAAGGAAAAGCAAAAACGTCTGGATGAGATAATACAAAAAGCTACAGAAGAGAGGCGGGGACTTGAAAGCCTGTCAAAGTCCTTGGATCATCTTGCAATCAGTACCAATGACATGGAGTTTCTCTCTCAAAAGCAAGTACTAAAACAATTAAGAGAATACTCTTGCATAGCAACTGCACCCCAGACTTTATTACAAGAAATCTCACAAAGCCATAATGAGAACTTTAACATGCAGAATTCCCTTGCACCTCCTGGGTTCTGGTGCTCTCCCAGTTCGACGAAGACATCTCAGCGATATTCATGTCTTTTGAAGAAAAAGACTCTGCATCCATTGATTTATTTTTTATAATGAATATTTAACAAATACATATGAAAAAGGCATTGGAATTCAGAATTTTGTGTAAAGTTTGTGCTTTCACCTACGAAATCTACATTTATAGCCTACTCGCACCTACAGTAATAAGCATCTGGGCATCAAATACAGTAGGTTAAGAGGTAAAAAAAAAAAGCAGAATCAAATCTTTACATTCAGTTCTCAGCAAATCATTGGCTTAAAAATGTTGCTTGCATTCTCACTGCGAATAAAACTGTCTTCTATGGAGGTAAAGTCAATCCAGAAAAGTTTTTCAGAAACTCAAAGAAAACAAAATCTTTAGAAATTATATGACATGTATCTACACTATATGCATCAGTAATTGCTTCATACAGTACATGAATAAAACAACCAATGCACAGTCCAAGAATAATATATAGTTTGTATATAGAACAAAATATAATGTAAAAGCTGTATTTTTCTAGTATCATATAAAATCATATTTTTCTGGCAGTTCAAACAATGGCTATATTTCTGTCTGCATTTTATCACACAAGTGAAATACATTAGTCAGCCTTTTTGTGGTGATTATGCATAAAGCTTGGGCAGTGCAGTGTTCTAACCTATCACTGTTGAGAGATGATGTTCAAACTCGTGGTGATCTGTACTGACTCTGTTGGTGAACTAGTTTGTTTTAGATGACAGCATTGTCCCATGATGATTAGTAGCAACTCTGTGTATGTAAAAAAAAATATGTATAGACTCTGTAGCTGGATAATCAGAGATAGGACACCAGGCTCAGATAAAATCAAAAGAGCTTTACTTCTGCATAATAGGTAAAACAATATAGTCCATATATCACAGTGATAGGATAAGAAAGGCAGTTTCTGGTCCTTAAGGGGATTTGGGACATATTTACTAAGCAGGTTTCTGCCATAAGGAAACAATTTACAGGTCATTTCAGCACCGTGAATATAGGCCTTAGGGCCTCATGCAGTAAGCGTTGATAAGGGAAATATGGCCATGTTATAGCCAAAATTGGGTTTGAGATTCAGTAAGCGCCGATAAGTGCTTCATATCGCCAGGTTTCGGAGCCGATAATTTGGTTATGGCCAGTCGCCTGCCGATAAGCCTGTTTTCGACACTGATCGCCACTTTTTTAAATCGGCTGGATTCAACAAAAAAAAACAGCTTATCGGGGCTGATCGGCACTACGAAATTGAGATGTTATGGCCGATTTCTCCCGCCAACTAAAGTTGGCAGTTTGGACGGGAGAACGATCGCTAAGGCTGCCGGAACGGCACTTAGAAAAAAAACATCTTCTGTACATCAATGGAAGTCAATGGAGCGGGGACGTATAACAGTATAGTACTGTTTACGTTTCATTGCTCACAATACAAGGGGGATTTGCATTACAGTGTGGGGGCATTCCCTGCATTGTGTCACAGCTGATGTGTCTTATTTGCATAACATTCGACTTTTACATGTTTGCAGCATTTGCGGGTCACATTACTCATCATGTGATGATGTGGCAAGGGAAAATACTATACTACACTCTTAAAGGAGAACCTCACATCATATCACACATTTTACTCAACTCAGCGACAATTATTTACATGATGTCACACATGTCACACATGTCACTCATACACAGTATATTCATCTTCCTTTACATTACACAATGCTTGTAATGTGACACGCATCTTTAAACGTTCATGTACATCTGTCTTCTCATGTTTACATATACTTTTGGGTCCTCCCTATTTTCATGACGTCACTTATTGGACGCTCAATCACATTGCATGTTTACATTGTAACCGTTGCATTACAAGCACTTCAACCTAACTTATACACACATGTACAGTAATTCATCATTGGGACACCTTGTAAACTCATTCTATACCAACTATCCTCCTTACACAAATGCATGCATATGCACACGACTATTCATTGTTGCCAACATGTCACAATAACATGGATAATTACACATGTTACACAAAACTTTTCCCACGTCAATCTCAGCCTTTTTGTCTCATTACATGACTGACTCTTGCGTTCACAAGTGTTACATGCATTGCACATGCAACTATTTATTTGCAAGCAATCTTTGTACAAAGCTTCACGTCACATCATTGCCAAATATCATCATTCCCTGCAGAATACACACAACAAATACTTAGAACAACAAGTGCACACAGCTTGCCACAGAAGTACTTTATTATGTTAATGTAACACCTTGCATTTTACTATGTCACCTGACATCATCACATACCTATTTAAAGGACGCACATTACCTGATCATTCACAGCTACTCATTTCAAAATGTTGCGAATGTTTAGGAGACGGAGGAACATTCTTTTCTATGACATGCTTGATGATGAAGACAATCATATAGGGCAAGGGAGGGACACACCGAGGGACAGTGACAGTGACGCGGATACGACAGGGACAGGGAGAGGGACAGGCCGAGGGACAGGTAGAGGGACAGGAGATCAGAGGAGAAGACAGAGGAGACAACTTGTGCCTCGTCCGCGTCTGTACAGGGAGAGAACCCTGTTAGATGGGATGAGTGAGGAGGAGATTGTAAGTCGCTATCGTTTGAGTTCAGCAGCAATCTTAGCTCTTTATGAGGAGATAAGGGGGGATTTAGATTTTTTCACAGCCAGAGGTCGTGCAGTCCCTGGGCTTGTTAAAATGCTGTGCTCATTACATTATCTTGCTTCCGCGTCATACCAGACAACTGTGGGCATAGTGGGCGGGGTCTCGCAATCTACATTCTCGCGGGCCTTGACCCAGTTTCTCTATGCACTCAATAGACGCGCTAGGAATTATATTCATTTTCCTACAGAGGCGACAGAGTGGCTGGAAGTCAGGACTGGCTTTTATAATATAGCAGGGATACCATGTGTGCTGGGTGCAATCGATTGCACACATGTTGCTTTGATTGCACCTAGTCAGAGTGAGCATGTGTACCGCAATCGGAAGCACTACCATTCACTCAATGTACAGGTGGTATGTGATGCCACGATGAGGATAATGCATGTGGTACCCAAGTTCCCTGGTTCCAGTCACGATTCCTCTATCCTGAGGAACTCTTCAGTCTTCCATGCGTTCGAAGAGGGACATTTTGAACCTGGTTGGCTGCTGGGTGAGTACATATTTACATGTTCTAACACAAAACACATGTTGATTTAGGAATGTTGGCATTGTACAATTTGATCACTAATGTCAGCTTATGTGTGCTCCATTCATTATAGGTGACTCAGGATACGGAATTAGGCCGTGGCTCTTGACTCCGGTGCTAAACCCTCAAACTGAAGCAGAGGACAGGTACAATGCAGCCCATATATCTACAAGATCTGTTATAGAGAGGACATTTGGCCTACTCAAGACCAGGTTTAGGTGTCTGGACAGAACTGGTGGGGCTCTTCTATACAAGCCTCAAAAAGTGTCTGATATTATCCTTGCCTGTTGCATTTTGCACAATGTTGCACTCAGGCACAATGTACAGTCAGACCTAGCTGAGGCTTTGGTAGACGAGCATCCCACCCATGTAGCTGCTGAAAATGAACAAACAGCCAGTGGTGGCCAGACACGACAGAATCTCATCAATTCATTTTTTTCTTGTAAGTACAAACTCATATGTTCCTAGTACTACTTTTATAGTTTAATTATGTTATATTAACAATAATGTTTCTTTATATAACCTTCTGTTAGGACACAGATGAATATGGGTTGCACACCTTTCTTTTCTCTGCTGTGTGCACAAAGGGATGTGGCACCGGTATGTTATTGTTGCACAGGTTATATAATCCCTCTTCAATTGTACTTTAGTTGTGTGTATGTGAATACAACTTGGGTAACAAAGCAATAATATTTTAGCATTGTGTTATTCCTTATGCTAAGACAAAACACATATTATGCCCATAATCATTCATGCTTCTAGTATGCTTACATACAATGTTATTGGTGCAGTGTAACATGTACATCCATATGATGTGTACACCAGGCTGATTTACATTTTGAATGTCATGAAATATACATGGTGTTGTACATTTAACACCAAATACACACTTTGCTGTGTTGTTTACGGTACTGAAGATGGCATGTCAATGTTTGCAATTTATATATTGTTCCTTTGCATTATAGGTATATCTCCAGTATGACTGATCATGGTATGTATATTTGCTGACATCTCTCATAAGATGTGGCTACCTCAATCTTCCTATAATTATTGGAACTAAAAACCCAACATATTGGTATAAACACAAATGTTACATATATGTACTTTCTGTATCATGTATATGCATTTAGCTACTCTTGAGCTTTCATGTGCATTGTATTACAAAATGATTACTCACATTTCATCACATTTTATGTATGTTTCCTTATAATTTCCATTAATGTAATATAGAGGTGGTTGGAGAAAAGGGGATAACTGTACTTATTTGTTTACTTACGGGAGCACATTCATCACTAGCATAGACACACTTTTTAAGACAACTGTTTGTGTCTCTATCAATTGGTGTAGGATCCATGTATAACACCGACAAATGATAACACCAGCTTTATTATGGTAGCTTATATCATCATATTGACTATACTATGTATTTCTAAACGATTAATAAACACAGTAAACTATAGTTAGTTAGGTTAATGAAATATACACAGAAACGTACTTCATAACATGATGGTGATGTCATATTCAGAACATCATGCATTGGAGGGGACCATAACATCTGGCCAGTAACATTATTTGCTACAGTCCCAAACCATTTTATCTACATACCCATGTAACAAGAGATTTTAAAAATAAATGGCTACTTGGTTGTAAGTGTCCTTTACATTGGGAGAAGGAGTGGCTCACTGAGTAAAGACACACACTGGCACTGATAGTTTGAAGCAGGGGAGTCTGGTTCAATTCCCGGTGTGGGCTCCTTGTGACCTTGGCCAAGTCACTTTATCTCCCTGTGCCTCATGCGGCAAAAAAACATTTGTACGTTCCACGGGCCAGGGACCTCAGGCTGAAACATGTGTCTGTAAATCGCTGCGTACAACTAGCAGCCCTATACATGAACATGCTCATATTATTATTATTATTGTTACATAGTTTCGACAGTCATACGTTCCATTACATATTAGAATACACAAATGTGTTAGCAGAGTGGGAATGGTTGTTATATATAAAACACACCATGTCATAAAATGTTAGTAGTCATTAAAGAACACTCAATAAAAATTCATGAGGCACTCTTTTGCAACATCATTATGTTAATTAAGTGCTTATGCAATATAGGCATAAGGGTATCACATTTTTAATTGTTTGTTAATAAGCGCTGCAAGCAATATAAAATTAGTTCCATATGTAGTATAGTAGTCGGTGGCTCCTCCTCACAATCATCTCATATAAAGGTAGACTCTTCTGAAATCATACATTGATCCGATTGTATCTTCCCCGACATCTCTGAAATACAGCAAACACATGATGGTCAAAGATGGCACCTTACTAGATATGCATCCGTGACAACGCGTTACGCAGCTCTATATGATTGTGTAGATACACACGTCACTCACTTATATGTTAGAAGTAAAACTGTTCATCAGTATGTAATGTTTCTTTAAATTTGTAGCAGGCATAACTATGTATAAGAAGTGAACGTTGCCTGTATACTGAAAGATGTGCGCGCACATCTTTGTGTGCGCACGCACTTCACGCTTGGCTCCACTAACTGTTAGCGCATGCGCAAAACAAAGCGTACGTTGTGCGTTCAATACATGTTGAAAATACCAGTAAACATAACATCTTTATTTCAAATACAATGAAGACGAAACTACATTCGTTCTAAACGAGTACATCTGTATTCTTTTTAAACAGACGTGTTTGAACAGAAAGCACGGCCGATAACACAATGCGCAAATGCAATACGTGTGACGTCATGTTAAGCCAGCGTGAAACGCACGCTAACACTCCTCCCACTCAATTAACATTCGGCTAACGCCCAGGGTACGCCTACAAACACTGAGCCGCACGCATCACACACTGCAGTTACCGTTACTATAACAAAACATGACAGCCAATAGGCTTTGAGGCGCGCACGTCGCTTGGGGGCGGGACTTACATCACTAATCCTTTTTAAGGACGCCTTGGCCCATGACAAGGGTCCCACGTCATACGTGGTGGACCCGGTTTTCAATGTTGTAGATGTTGCATGATAACAAAACAGGTATGTGTTAGAGTAATGGTAAAATGTTGCTAATATGTTTAAAGGGATAGGAAAGTACGTATATTTATTCCGTCAGCAATGTGTACTACTCTTTCAGGTCCTACTATATTGTATTAGGAAACAATTTGTTTGTGATCGCTACATGTTATGCAGTCTGCAATGTTACGCTGTATCCACGCATTGAAAGTGAAAATGGTGGTTACAAAAAAAAAAAAAATTTAAACGCAGAGTCAACGCATAACGATTGTTATATTTACCATTCTTCTAGAATTAACTCTTCGCCTGGCTGCAACTGGTCGCTCCAGAAATGCAAGCCATTTTCATCCACGCTTAACCCAACCGCTGAATCCAGTATGGCACATATCTCCTCCAGGATGCGCTCATAGGAATCGCCACTGCTTTCTTCAAATAATTGGTCGGGAGGTAGGTTCATTTCTTCCGGTTCCCATTCCAATGCAATTTCAGCTGAAAGGCTTGGTACATAATCATAGTACTTTTGTTCTTGTACAATGTGGGTTTCAGGAATGGAGGCTGCAGATATTGCAGCACGTATCGATTCAAACGGATCAGTAGTAGCGGATACATTGCTATTGCCATTAGGAATAAATATGCCTTTCACGACAATATAAGTGCCGTCTTTCAGGATAAATTGTTTTTCCGGGGCAATCTTCCAGAAACCATAGGTGTGTTGTAGCTTATCCTGGTCACGTTCAAAAAAGTCATTACTTGATAAAGTGAATCTTATTGAGGAATTAAAATTCCGTGCATGCTTACTGTCTTGGTAATAAGGATATTTTGCTCGAATGAAATCATCGATTTGGCGTGTGCTTGCTTTCTGTCCGCGACTGTTCAAGATGGCTTCACAGATCATGTACTTATACCCTAAAAGGGGATTAATATTGTTAACGAATTCATCAGCCATGTCTGAGTAGCACAAAAGCTGTGTGCAGGTCTGTGTTATTTGCTCATCAAAATGAATGTGCTGAATGGCTAACAAACTCCTGTTTTTCCTTGTCAAGGTCAACAAAAGTAACTACTTTGACTCCTTATTTCAAACGCCAATTGGATTTGTTTGTCTAATTGGGTTAACAGTTGTGGTTCGTGATATGGGACTGTGGGAGAAACATTTCTCCTTCTTTTATCTCGTTTGTGAAAAACATCCCTAGACTGTGAATGCGTTCACATAGTGTTTTTTTGAAAACTAACAAAGACCAGTGTGTGAAAATATTTCTTAGCCAGGCATATCAGTAAAAACACACCTGCAAAAAGAAATGTTTTTTCCCCGCTTACATTTCTGTGTGTATGTGAAAGTCTAGTTAACTCCCTGTCTGCATGAGTTTAAATACGTGTGTATATATATATATATATATATATATATATATATATATATATAAATATATCTCTTATAAAAATATATATATATTTATATATAATATTTTATTTTTTTTTATATTGCAGGAGTACACACAACATTGATGGCATTAAGTATACCTTGTATGAAACCTATTTAAATGGTGAGAAACATGATTGAATGAAGTAATAAACATTTGTTTAAGCACAATACTGTTAGAGTCTCATACTTACAGTAGGATATTTCTCAAACATTAGGCCTGTATTATTAAAATAGTGTGCTTTCACAAGGAAGCATGAAGTGTATTAGTTTGTGTATACCAGTTTATATAGTACTATATATATATATATATATATATATATATATATATATATATATATATATATATATACACACATATATACATATATATATACACATATATACATATATATACACATATATACATATATATATACACATATATACATATATATATACACATATACACATATATACATATATATATACACATATATACATATATATATACACATATATACATATATATATACACATATATACATATATATATACACATATATACATATATATATATATACACACTCACACACTCACACTCACACTCACTCAGTGTGTGTGTGTGTGTGTGTGTGTATATATATTATTATACATTCTGAGATGTTATAGAAACGAACACACAACTGATTAAAGGACAAAATTACAATGGCCAAGCAAGGCAAAGGTAAGTAATAATTTACACATAATCCTGCTGTACACGTACAAGAAAGATGTTTGCACTTACTTAGGTGTTTTAATAATTGCATGTGACTAATATGCATATGCAATTCTTACATCAATTAACACACCCAAATGCAATGTTTTGCTGCAAAGTCAATGGCAGCTTCTCTAAACTTAGCAACTGGCTCCTGGTGGACCATTACTGAACAGACGATTACAACATAAATATTTATAACACAATTAATTATGAGTGTTAACATTTCCAAAACTTCACGTGTACAAGAACATAGTTGAAAGTTTGGAAACAACACAGTCTTCAGCATACATACAATAGTAATTAGATAATCTGAAGTCAACAAAACAAGGCCAAACACATATTTTCTGAATTATAACATTTATTTTTTTTGTTCCTTTTGCGAGCGAGTAACAGGCCTGCTTGTTGTCTCTTGAATTTTCCTTTTTCTTTTGCCACCAACTTTAGGCACAACAGAGCCACTTTGAGTGGCCTCTGGCACTTCACGGGCAGGGCTTGTGGCCAGTGACTGTTCACCTACGGGGCTTGTGGCCAGTGACTCACCTACAGGGCTTGTGGCCAGTGACTCACCTACAGGGCTTGTGGGCAGTGATTCACCTACAGGGCTTTTGGGCAGCGATTCACCTACAGGGCTTTTGGGCAGCGATTCACCTACAGGGCTTTTGGGCAGCGATTCACCTACAGGGCTTTTGGGCAGCGACTCACCTACAGGGCTTTTGGGTAGTGACTGTTCACGGACAGGGCTTGTGCCCAGTGACACATGTGAGCAAGTTGGTAGACACTGCACAAGTGATGGTTGGTCTGTTTCATGTGTGTCTTGTTTTGTTTTTGTCGCCTCCTTTGTAGGTGTCTGCTGCTGAATTTGTACAGATGGCAGCGGTAGGATGTCATCAGGAACCTGCACAGCAATGTCTGCTACTTGACCGGTAACATTTGGGCCTGGTGAATGCATATCAGATGAATGTGGTGAAAACTGACCTGCATGAACAGATCCTGGCTGGGAGGTGTTGAATTGTGGTACATTAGTCATTCTCCAGTAATTAGCTTGTGTTTGCTGAACAACTAATGCTTCGAATGAGGTGTTGATTTTTTGCAACTGTTTAGGCACTTCAATGAAGACTCTGTGGAGATGTGCCAATTGTGATACTGTTTCTTCCTGCAGTCCAATCATCCTTTCCAGCACTGTCATCATGTCTGAATGGCGACGATTTTCTGCGTCCACTATTTTTCCCTCTGAAGCTACAATTGCATCGTATGTGGAAGTTGATGGACGATTTGGCGGTACAACAGTTTCTATTGGCACCTCTTCATGGTCACATGATTGTATTTCAGTCTCTTCTGTGGCGTCATCCTCATCATACTCATCATCCTCATCACCATGATGTTCTAAAAAGAAATGTACACATTATTAAATGGCATGTTAATGTATGCTGTGTTACTATGTAATTGTACTGTGTCCTAAGTAACACCTAACATGTTAGCATACGTTTTATAACCTCATTAAAAACTACCTTGACTTACGAATAATGTTTGGACTCAGTATGAAATATGAATGAATGAAAAGTTGCTCTAAACTCAGAAGTCCTACATGATAATTAACATCACTAACACAATACATGTTGCCTTACACTTAATTTTCACTGACACTAAGTAATCCTATTTAAAGAAGATGTGCAAAACAAATAATGCACATGACAACATAACATATAGAAGAGCACATATTATATGGCCAGCAAATGATACACTCACCTTCTAGTAGTGTTGAGCTGGCTGACCCAGGTGAAGACACTTGTTCCATCTCAGGTGACACATGTCCTCCAGGGGCAACTATATATAACAATAACATAAGTTTTACATTTACATGTGTAAATATTGAACAAACACTTATTGTATGTTCTGTATTTATGATTAACTAACAACATCAGTTCCTTAACCGAAAATGTGTGTGAAAGTGAACATAAATAGTTGTAATAACACTGTACATGCCTGTGTACTTAGAATTTTTGAGTTCCCTAACATACAACATACTATGTTTCTGCAGTAATGCGTGAGGATAAATAGATTAAATGAGTACATAAAAATCATATGTTGTGTAGTGATATCAGTATCATAATGTACATAACTATCATGAGATGACCATTCACAATGGTTATCATGAAGGTGGTCATATTGCAAAAAGTGTTGTTTTTGGTAGAGGATATGTGTGGTACATTAATCGAAGATGTGGCACACCTGAATGTGGCTGTGACTCAACAAGACAACACATGCAGTGTGTGATAATGTGTCTTTGATAGTAGTTCAACTATAGATATGAGTGAACTAATGTGTGACGTACGCTTTGATAAGTAATGAGTTGTTGGGGCATTTAGTAGCTAGAGTTAAGCTTTCAAATGAGTGTGATTAACTTCAGTTGTGCTATTCAGGTTGTAAGAAAGGTATTCCCTTCCCCAAAAAGCCTAATCAGCCACACCTTTCAATGACTTGAAACAGGTGCAAATGGTGTGAACTAAGTTGACCGTGAAATGAGGCTGTAATTAGTGTGTGTGCTGAACCCCACCCCCTCTGTTGAAGTGTATGCTGTGATGAGATATTAATTGCAGCTGCTTTAACACAATGGTAGATGAGCTAAGTAGTCATCTGCAGTGTTTAAGTTATGAAAACAATGACATAACATATGATACGTGTGCCTCATTATGCTGTCTGTATATGACATAAAGCAAAAATGGACCTTTTCATAAGCAACTATAGATGTGTTAGTGCCAGTGATGTTTGTAGGCCGTTACATGCAATTTCTTTGATGCATGCTTAAAATAGGCAGTAATGTCATGTTTGTCGGAGTAAAATCAATAAAATACACAATAATATGATACATATTTCTGTTCTGTACCTGTAGCTACTAATAATTTCTCATGAACATGTGTTACACATGTGTACTACCCTGTTGTTCCCCATCTTCGCCCACCATCAATTGCTTCCACTGCAGCTATGCATTTTGGGAATTCACATGTAAATGAGCACGCAATGGCACGTGCTATATTAGTTACTGCTTTTAGTAGGACTACTACATATATGTCTATTTTGAGATATATATATACAGAATCAGACATATACATATATAGATGCAGGTATGCTTATATTGTGAAGACAGTATAAAAAGCAGTGTAAATATGCAAAATAACTGTAAGCAACGACACGCCTAGTACAGTAATATTTATCACCTGCTGGAAATTGTGACGGATAAATTCCAATGTCACGGTCACCAGCCAAGCCTTCCACGACGACGGTAAGTAATTTTGGCTGAAGCAGCTCCTCCAATGGAGTCAATATGAGACGTTGTGGTGTGGGCCCACCTCCAGTGCCAGTAGCATGCACGCGTTGGTCTTGTATTTTCTTTTTCAATTTGGACCTAATATCATCAAATCTTTTCCGACAATGATACTTGTCCCTGACACTATTCCCACAGGCATTGACACCAATGACTATTGTGTCCCACATTTCTTTTTTGCTTGCTGCACTTGTCCGCCCTTGAAAAACATATAAAAGATATGAGGTAAATTAATAATAATATAAGCACCAGTTTCCTACACTGCTAGCTGTTCCAAGAGATAGCAAACATGCTGTTTTATGTGTAATATGTGCAGCACATGAGCATTCACTACTAAACCTATACATGTAAGCAAGGTTGCATTCATATTGTATGCAGTTCTGGCAAATTGACCGCCTGTGTTTATTTGTCCTTGTAAGGCATGATAAAAAGCTGTGTTTCCACACTAATGAACATAGAAAGATATTGTGTACCCATATTTGCATATGAACAAAACTCAGATGACCTAGGATCACATGTATTTGAATAATAAATGTAAAGTTACACTTACCTACTAAATGTCCATAGAGACTGTCATAGTGCTCCAGAATGCCAGTGACAAGAGCCCTATTTTCCTGGTCATTGAAGCGAGGATTACGTGGCTTCTCCACACGTTTTTTCCGAGCAGGTTTAGGGTCAGAGCTTGGCTGGTGCTGACTGGACTCTCCTTCTTCCAATGGAAGAGCCTCCAAAAGCTGGCCACCAGCAAGCACGCCACCACCAGACACCCCATCAGCAACTGCGCCACCAGCAGCACTCCCAGCACCAGCACTCCCACTCCTAGCACCAGCACTCCCACTCCTAGCACCAGCACTCACACTCCTAGCACCAGCACTCACACTCCTAGCACCAGCACTCCCAGCACCAGCACTCCCACTCACAGCAACAGCACTCCCACTCCCAGCACCAGCACTCCCACTCACAGCAACAGCACTCCCACTCCCAACAACAGCACTCCCACTCCCAACAACAGCACTCCCACTCCCAGCAACACCACTCGCAGCACCAGCACTCCCACTCCCAACAACAGCACTCCCACTCCCAGCAACACCACTCGGTGCACCAGCAACATCACTCCCCTGAACAGAACGTTCACTCCGACGCGTACTCGCATGAGTAGCACTCCCACTCCCACCAGCATCACTCTTCCCACGCTTTGCGGGCATACTTCCAGCACTCACAAAAAACAGACAAGAAATGTACAGGCAATCACACGACCCACTTCCACATATAAAACAAGACAAAGATGTAAACAAAACAACAAAGGACAAAGCTCACCCAATACACAACAAGTCTCTCAGTCAATATGCAAATCTTCAATCGTCCAGCTCTGTGCGTCTCTCTCTCTCTCTCACTCCCAACAACACAGAGAATGATTAGCAGTACACGTTGCCTTTAAATATGGCGCGCAATCAAAAACATGCTTGTTTCGCCTGATTCAGCAAGATTTGTGATTGTGCAACCTAACAGCACCCCGCCACGCACGCCGATACACCTGTGTGTGATCGGCTCATCATCGTGAGAGTGGGCGGATTTGTTTTCTGGTTGATTTTGAATGTATTCGGCACTTACTGCATACGGAGAGGGAAAAACGCCAATAACATGACTAATCGATAAGCTTGCCGATTTCACATAATCGTCGCTTACTGCATGAGGCCCTTAGTCCTAACTGTTAACTTCCCAGGCGCTAATCCCGGTTACAGGGTTTACAGAGTAGAAAGCACTAGTCCAAGACCTGGTCTTTAGGATTAAAGCCGGTGATCAGTTTTAGAAGAGCCATGTGCAGTTAGCTACCCCCTTCTCCTGCAGTCTGCCCTTAACTTCCTGCCTCTATCCTAATATAGGGCTGGCAGCCTGGTTATTTAATCCAGTGTACCTCGAAGTGAGAAACTAGGAGGGATATGTATAAGTGTCGCCAACTGGACAATTGCTCCCCTTGTGCTAAGCACATTTTGGGGAGTGGTTATAGTAATTAGGGGCGGAGTCAGCGCAGTAATACAAAAGTTTCTCCACTAACGGTGACAAATAAATCTACCAGGTTTAGGTGGCGCGAGTCTCGGCTCCGAAGAGGTCTGTGCCAAACGTAAAAAGATACATTTGAAAGATTCGTACATATGTCGCTGTTGACAAATTGACACAGATGCTCCATGTTTGGCACAAATTGCACTACTTTTTATACATATCCCCATAGGTCTTGTAGCTCCCAGTATACTGGAAACCCAGAACTGGCTCAGGCAGAGGCAGTCTGCATATGAAGAAGGGGCAGGGTGTCTTCCCTGTCATATATATGTACATAAATACAAGCAGGTGTCTTGGACTTGCCATCATATTAAAAGAAAGAATGGCTGGAGAAATCCTGAAATGGCTTTTTAGAAAGTGCCATTTACTTCCACCTAACATGCATTTTACAGAGCACCTGTGGGATAGCTGCAACCACAATGTTTTCTTTCTTTCTGAACATAAACATTACTGTAGCCCCCCTTTTGGGGACTATTGGTTAGTATACGGGTTTAACAGCCTTAATGGGTTAACTGTGTAGGATCACTCAGGTTACTACCCTCCCCATCATGTGATGTATGATCAGTATGCATAAAGGATAGCCACGCCCCAGTATGTCTTATGAGCAGTGATGTCATTATAGGGAGATAGAAGGGTGTATATAGATCTTCCCAATGTTCTGGAAGCAGGTTCCTCAGAGTTCATACTGACGCCTCACCATGAGTCCTGTAGTTAGGTTTGTATGCATAGTGATGTGTATTAAGGATGTCCTGTCACCATTTATTTATTTCAGTTAATAAACATGCCCTATATAGTAAGTGCCTATAGTAATGGCCCTTGATTGTGCTTATTCGAGAAGAGGAGTAACCATGTGCTCAGCAGGGAGCTCTCAGAGTAGTAGCTCCGGAGCATAATCGGATCAGCCCCACCAGAAAGTCCGAAGTAAACTCCCAATTCAATATGCATGGACGAGGTAGGCAGTACACAGAGTGGGGATATTGATCCCCGAGGGCAGAGTTTATTCTCAGCATAGGTCCACTGGAGATGGGGCACTATTGACACTATGCAGGAGATTGTCAATCTAAGGCCTCGGCCATGTTAACTGCTTGATTGCTGAAGCGTGCGGACGCGCGCTCCCGCTCAGCACTGAGCCCCTACAGCCGCAATTAGAGCGGCTTTAGTAGGGGCTCGCCTACGCTTCCGCAAGCGTGCGGAAGCATAGGTCGTAGCAGATTTTAAAATTCCCCCGCTTGCCGGCGCGACAGGCCGGTCACGTGAGCGGTTCGCCCAATGGGGGCGAACCAGCTCCGTGACGCCACTGGCCCGCCCCCTGATGGAGCGCAGGGCAAGCAACCGCAAGGCCAGGGAAAGCACCCGCTTTCCCTGCGCCTCAGCGCGCCTCAGCACGCAAGCGAAGAGCCTCGATGAGGTCTTACTATTACTAAGGGAAACAAGCATAAGTACCTCCCCAGCATAGGAGTGAGAGTAACCAGGGGAAGAAGCACAAAGTAACTATATTGTTTTCTACCAGTTAATATCTTAAGTAAAGTCTGTTTTATATGTGGAGCATTATCAACAGATGTTTGTACTATAAAAGTTCTTGGCGCCCATCATTAATCTATCTGCCGGGAATAGAGGGTTACACTAGAGATGTGTGAATGTACTCAAATGTAATCTGCACGTTTTGTTTTGTGATTTTTCCTTTAACTATATGTTTTTTGTGAAAGTACACACTGTTGTGCACAGGAATGCATGCAAATCTGGCGAAATGCAATATTTCCACAAAATGTTGTAACTTTTCCCAAAATATTGAGAAAATCGCAGTACATAAAGGGCCAAGTAATCCTTGGCAATTTGCTATAATGTTTGGTTAACATTTTGCAAATGTTGCTGTTTTTTACGTACATTTTTTTGTGAGAAAACAACTTGCAAATGTTGTCTGATTTAAGAACTTACTTGAAAAAAAAAATCTCACATCTCTAATAAACACCAACAGTACAACATTATATCAGTGACATAAGCTAGCATCTGAAATAACTATTGCAATGCCTTTATTAAAGCATTGGAACCTACCGTGCTATTAAGTAATACATGAGTGACACATTTAATGAGCGTAATAATTAAGTGCGAGTCAGTTCATCTTTCAATGATTTGTTTAATCAAAGTACAGTATGCTAAGCTGTGTAACACAGACATTTTTTTTGAGTTTGCAATCAGAAAGAAGAACAGGGCTTCCTCAAATTGTTTTACTAAGTAACACTTACACTGTACTACTAGAGATGGATGAAACCCTCATCCAAGTTGGCAAATATTGTAAACGATGAAAATTTGCCACAGGTGAAAAAGTTGCAAAGTTACAAATTACTGCACTTGAATCTCCCACGGAATTTTTAATGTTGTTGACAAAAAAATTTGTGCAGTCTTTATTTTTATTATTCAAAAATGTGAAAAATAAAGTATTGCAACCTATTTAATTTTAGACCAAATATCTTACAAAATATTACCCGGAGATTTGAGAAGTAAAATCAGCCACTTCACACTTCACCATTGTATTGTCGGCATTCATTGATAGAATTGCCAAAGCAATACATTCTAAACGTATAAAAAGAACCATAGCTTACCATTAATTTACATCTGCAGTAAGTAACCAACATCTCAAGGCAATGTTTTGTAGCTTATTCTTATAATAATTTCACTGCTGTCACATTACCACAAACTCACTTAAGAGTCTCAATACATCTAGTTTTCCTTTTATGGAATAAGATACTCAGTTTCAATTTAGGATAATTAACTAGTGTTTGCTTTGACAGAGATGATGTCAGGACTTCAGGCGCAGGTTGGACCTCAGTGGCCAGAACAGCAGGAGTCAGGCGAGGCTTAGTCTGGGTAACAGGCACAGGTCCAGGGCAGGCGGCAATTATCGTAGTCTAGGTCACAGGCAGAGGTCAGCAGCAGGGGATCCACAGGGACCGGGGCTATGGCAGGGACCGGGGCTATGGCAGGGACCGGGGCTATGGCAGGGACCGGGGCTATGGCAGGGACAGAGGCTATGAAAGGGACAGGGCAAAGAACAGACTGGGACAAGAATAATTACAGGCAAGGACCTTTATTAGCAAGGAATGAACAAATGCAGAATCAGGGATCAGGAACAGGCTGGGGCAGAGAAGTCCAGGAAACACAAAACAAAGGCAAGAAAAAACAGAAGACAGGAAACTATAAAGGTTGGCAAGGACCGAAGACATGGAAACACAGGAGAACCAAGAGAAGACAGAAGCCGCTGCACACCC
Source organism: Ascaphus truei (assembly GCF_040206685.1). Lineage (NCBI taxonomy): Eukaryota > Metazoa > Chordata > Amphibia > Anura > Ascaphidae > Ascaphus > Ascaphus truei. The sequence goes on from NC_134486.1 coordinate 349,805,660, forward strand.
GGTGGACACACAAAGGAACTGTATGAGAGGGAGATTTAGGAAATTAGGTCAGGGCTATTTCTGTCAGATTATAATATAATAATCAGGACCGCCAAAAGGGGGGGGGGTGAAGCTGGGACAGCTGGCCCAAGTTTGGTAGAGGAGCAGGCCTCTTGCTCTACAAATCTCCTCCTGCTGCATTAATTGGTTCTGATGCGTTTCCCACACCCCATGCTCACAGAAAGCTACCTCATCCCTTTACCCCCCAAACGCCACCCCCTCCAGTCCCCCACTTAACAAACAAGTTTCCTGGGACCCAAGTAAAAACTTCATCTATACTGCAGGCCCCGGGAGAACTGGCCATGAGCGGATAATAGTCTCTGATTATATAACAGACAATAAAGTAAAGGGGCTAATGAAGGCCAAAGGGAATAATGCAAGGTAAGTAATGGCCATTTGGTAATTGCAGACAGACATGATCACTAAATTAAACACACACAATCAAATAAAAGAATAGAAACGTTGCTGCCAAATTACTGTAACAAATCCCTGTAGTGGAATGAATCTCAGTGTATAGTTGCTTAAGGGTAAATATTGACAGACACTCTGCTTTTAGAAATGCATGATTATTCCATTTCAGTGACAGTGTGGGGATTTTGCATGCTTTCAAGTTCAAATGTAGAAATGTGCACTTTCTGCCATGCTTTTCTAAGAAGGCTGGCTTTTTTTTTAATCAAATAACAGTTCAGATGAGAGTAAAATGAAAAATACTATAATCATATTTTGTACATTATATATGAATTCCGGAAGCAAATCTGTAGCTTATATTCAAGTCATTTTCACTAAATCCTCTACCTGCATTTTTTAAATGTAAGTGCCTACCAAAAAGAAGCTTGTTGTTCACTTCAAAAATAGAAGCGAGGGGCCGTGAACCCCAAGCACTAAGGCTCAAGTAACGCTAACGAAAAAATCCAATATCATAACATCCTTAAATCCAATAATATATGCACGTCTGGACGGAATCACAGGTTGAAGATATATATCACCAGGTCTCAAAAGGCACTGCGGACATATATACACAGGCTGGGGGGAGGGGTAATATACACAAGGGAGGGGAAGAACCAGAGCTGCCAAGCTGCCCAATGTAACTGAACCGCCCAGCCGCTCCAACCCTCCCTAATCCCGCAGCCCCCACGATACCTGCTATCACGCTGAGACCAACAACTGGTGTGTAGGAAATCCTCCCTAATAAAACACAGCGAGTTCGTCTCCCGGTGACGCGTGCTGCAGCCAAAGTAGGTAAGGTACAAAAAATGCTAGAAAAGCGGTGCACTGCAGGAAAAAATGTACCAAACACAACTGATAGAAAAAATTAGATTTCCTAAGAAAAAACGGACAGCTCCAAGCGCACTCTGACGCATTTCGTCCACAAAGGACTTTAACAAAGTTTCTATCAGTTAGTGTTAGAACCTGCAATAGTTGGTCATGCATTGATGTGGCTTGCAGGCTTAAAATGCTGTGGCCAAAGGGTTTAACTAAATTACCCTTTTTCAAGAGATATATATATAGATATTTCACTGTGTATTTTTGTCATATTCGATGTAGCTTTGGTCTTCTCTGTTTTTTTTGTATACATTTAGCCACCGCCCAGTAGCACTCCAATCACCCCTTATATACATATTATATATAAGATGTATATTACCAGATGATGGTCCAGTAAAGAGAGACAGCACACACGGGTAGAAATGCAAAAGTGTATTAAAACACAAAAACCAACGTTTCTGTTCCTACAAACGGAACCTGAGGAAGGTTTCGTTTGTAGGAACCGAAACGTTGGTTTTTGTGTTTTAATACACTTTTGCATTTCTACCCGTGTGTGCTGTCTCTCCTTACTGGACCATCATCTGGTAATATACATCTTTTATGATTTTCTATGGGACTAGGATCTGGATTTCCTAATGTTTATGTGTGTGCTGGCTGCGAATAGATTTTCATATTATATATAATATATATATATATTATGTGGTAACTTTTGGGGTTTCTTAGAGCTCGCTGGGTATCTGTGTGTATTTGTATGTACACACATCAATATTAACCATTTAAGTAAGGTAGGTGCATAGCAAAACAATTGTTTTGTTGTAAGTAATTAAATTAGTAGCTTAATATACACAGTTTCCATAGCTTCAATCCGCACCTCAAGCAAAAAGAAAATGCATTCCAATGATCTCACCCTCAAAGGAGTTGCAAAGGGTTATTCATAGCATTGTTATTAATAATGGTGCTTAGAAGCAGTCCAAGCCAATAACCTAGATCTGCCTAAAACAATTTCTAAGCTTTTGTATAAATATACATTGTAAGCAAAACAGTTATACTGAATGCAGATACATCTATTTCTATTGCTTCAATGCTAATTTGCAGTAACATCAATATTACATATGCTCAAATTGAGTTTTACAACATGCCTTTATTTGGGCGATGAAATAACTAAATATGTATTTTTTTACTGGTATCCAGTTTCAAGAAAAAATAAGTATCATTGTAAGTACGTCGTCAAATATTTTACTAAAATTATACTAAAAAGTGGCGCTAAAAACCCTTAATCCTACTCTGGAAATATTAGTCAACCTTAGTTAAGTATTAAAAAACAATAATAAATCAAACCACAATATAATTAATAATATACAATAAAGTCAATAACCATTTAGATGCTAATTAGTGAATTGTACATACCCAGCTATGCATGTTACTCATCACAAATATAATCATTTCCTATATGCCTGCAGGCTGACTAGTAACCCCCCTTGGGGGTCCCTGTTAGTTCAGAATATTATAGTTTGAGAGCGTGGGAGCATGGGGAAATAGAAAAAAATATATAGTGTAGTATTGTTAATCAAGCTAATAACACTTAAAAACTGGTGAGACATGCAATCAGAGTTAGATCATGTTAGTAGCCTTCGTCACTGGGCTTCTCTGTCCTAATCAGCTCAAAATCCAAGTTAGTTTATTGGGGGGGAAATAATACCAAAAATTGTGTATTTAAAAAAATATATATATTTAATCCAAAGGATTAGCTCACATGTTTTTATGAGAATAATGAGTATTTTCATTAAGCCCTTTGGGTATATGAGATGGGAAGGGGGGGGGGGGGGGGGGCGCAGAAGTGAGTAAGATGCTCCAACGTCTGTCTCATACTGAACAAGACAAAAACTAAAAGAAGCGAAAGAAATCCTTAGAATTGGCACAGAACTCACAGGTATCAGATAGATTTGTGGGTATAGTTTGTTACTTAACTTTTATTATGTAGTTTAAAAATAGGGGGATTCAAGCAATATTGTGGTCAAGCTACAAATTCAGAAAGCAGAGATACATGCTGTTGAAGTTGATTTAAAGGGGACATTCCCTGAACGTATGCCTGTGCATAAGTAGACAAATAACTATTATTAATTTGATTCCAATGGTTTGTGTCTTACAGTATATCACAGAGAAACATGTCAGTAAATAAATGTAAATTTAATATGGCTCTCTGTAGAAAATCCCTACTTGGTATACGTTGATACTAAATAGGTGATAAATGCAGCAAGATACATAACTGCTACATTGTATGAGTGTTTGACAGCAGCAAACGTGATACTGTAGCAACCACAGCACTATGAGTAAATCCTTTGTACTCATAACATTAGTATAGCTGATGGAGACATTGTTATCCTGCCGAGTAGTGTTGTACCGGATCCTGTGGATTGCTGGGTCGCTTTGGCTTACCTGCAGCCGGCAAAGGAGGGTGAGGAAGAACGCTGTGGCGGGGGAGAAGGAACACGGCAACATCGTGGGAGCAGCAGCAGACAGACAGCTCCTCCCCGGCTGTCCAATAGTAACACTCCTGCTCCAATCACATGTTACAAGAGAAAGGGATGGGGGAGCACTGGTGGAATGATAGAGTAGGGTACAGTCTGGTTCAGGTGTGTGAGACTCTGAAGCATTAAAGTGGATGTTTTAAATCTAAAATAGTTTTAAACACTCACACGGCCTTGTGCAAATGCTTGCGCATCAAGGTATCTTTACGTCCTCACTTCTTTGCCTTGTGGATTCGATCTCCACCTCTCCCGACGGTGGCCGCAACAGGTCAAAATAACTGGGGGATTTTGAGCAACGCGTTTCGCTGTATGGGCTTCCTCAGGCTCCGTAGTTAGAATGGATATGGCCGCTCCTCCTTTATATACTGCGGCCGTCCAGACTACTACTCCCCCCCTCAATCTTACTTCTAAAAACAGCTGGTCTAAGTGACTAACTACGGAGCCTGAGGAAGCCCATAGGACAAAACGCGTTGCTCAAAATCCCCCAGTTATTTTGACCTGTTGCGGCCACCGTCGGGAGTAGGACACGGGAAGTGCAGAGCTCCATCCGGACGCGGAGAGAGTCCAACTGCAGCACCACGAGCCCTGCTAAACATCCCCTAGAGACTGGCTTTTTACCTTACCCCACACCGCAGCTCACTAGTTGAGTAAGCGGTGCGTTTGTTGTTTATTTTCATTTTGAATAAAGACTGTAGCCTTAACTCCTTGGGCTTATAACTTCATTTATCATTCTGGGAGAGAGAAATCACCATCAAAGGGACGATAGAAGGAACAACTAAAGATACCTTTCCAAGTGTGCACTCACACTTGGCCGTGTGAGTAGTAATACTTTGATATATTTTTTTCTTTTCCCCTACTACCTGCCATACAATTTTGAAGCAGTGGGACTGCCTCCTGGAGTCCAAAGATACCACCCCTTAGAGTGCACCCACACATGCCCGTGTGAGTGTTTAAAATTTTTAAATTTTATATTTTAAAGTTTTAAACCTCTGGCTATATTGTTCCCTTGCACATATATTTTGTTCATATTTTATGCATTTATTCCGAGGGTGACACCACACCAAAGAAGAAGGAGAGGAAAAATACAGACGAGAGGCGGAGATCGAATCTACAAGATAAAGAAGGTGACATCACACCAAAGAAGAAAGAAAGGAAGAGCTCAGATGAGAGGCGGAGATCGAATCCACAAGGCAAAGAAGTGAGGATGTAAAGATACCTTGATGCGCAAGCATTTGCACAAGGCCATGTGAGTGTTTAAAACTATTTTAGATTTAAAACATCCACTTTAATGCTTCAGAGTCTCACACACCTGAACCAGACTGTACCCTACTCTATCATTCCACCAGTGCTCCCCCATCCCTTTCTCTTGTCTCCTTTACTTTGAAGGATCCTGGGTAGATCTTCCTTTGGGGTCGTTAGAGTCACAGGAGGAAAAGAAACAGAGGGAGACCTTGCCCACTACCAAGGTTGTTATTATACCCATATCCAGCATTTAACTATTTACAGGTAGCGCCCGGGTATTTCTGTTCTATAGTCCAATCACATGTTCCCTGGCTCCCACCGGCATCAGCTGTGATGTGTTACGCTGCTCCCACCGGCTCAACAAGAATTTCCTCCGCTGTCACCAACACCACCAGGATGTCTGCTGCTGCTCTCACGATGTTGCTGTGGTCCTCCTCACCCTCCGCAGTGGTCTTCCTCACCCTCTGCCGCCAGCTGCAAGTAAGTGATCTGAGCAGAACAGAAATTACCCGAAGTCGGTTCCAGTCCTGTTGTGCCGAGTCCGGGTAATTTCCGGGTACTCGGTACATCGCTATTGCTGAGCACACTTGCAAATATACTATACAAGCAGTGTGTAGCAGGAGATTAGCACCCTAAGGGGTCAAAGTACTGTACAGCTATCAACCAGTTATCTACACTTGCTAGTCCTACAGTTATAACTACCTCTCAGTGATCAATCTATGCATCGTCCTTTTATTATACATGGCATAATGCAACACAATATTGCCAGTACCTCCTTATTTTTAAACGACATTAAAAAAATTAAGGAATAAGCTAAACTCACAAATCTACCTGGCACCTGGGAGTTCTGTGCCAATTCTAGGTATTTCTTTTTCCTCCTATTGAGCACCAATCAACATACCTGCTCACACATTCATGATAGCTGAGAAAGGGTTCCTTGTGTTGCTGAAGTGTTACTGCCCGAGTTCTGTTCTCCTAAGGTGATCACCCAATGGGTTTCACCAATACTTCCTCAGTGAAGCAAACTGGAAGACATTTGCACATCTCTACTGGTTACATATGATATGATACACCTTTTTACCCAAATAGTGTGTGATCTCACCTTTCATTTGGTCTCTTCATATACTGTATAGACCATTGAGGGGTGGGTAAAACACTACAGTAAAGCCAGGGAAATTAGAATATCATGGGAGGAAATGTACTCGAACACATGGCATAACTTATTGCATGACAAATGCATTTTGCACTAAACACATTAAGAACTACTGAGATTTAAAGATTAAAGCTGCAGTTCAGTCATGTCTGGTTTTTTTTAATAAATCAGTTCAGTAGTAAGAAAAAATACTTTTAGCATTTTCTGTTTTTAAAAAAACAACTTTGAAAGACCAATTTTCTTGTATTCTATTTTAACAAGCATTTGCTAAGGCACTGCCCCTTCATGTCCTGTCACAAGCCCTGGCACACCCCTTTATCAGCCCTGCCCTCCCTCTAGCACATGTCAGTGCAGGAGTGCTCATGAATATTCATGAGCTTCCACTGAGAGAAAGAAGCAGAAGAAAAACAGATCCCTTCACTAATGATGTCACCAAATTTTGCCAATCAATACATGGAGAACGAATTAACCTGCAGCTATACAGTTCTTTAGGTAATTAGAGATTGCACACATAAAACTATTGAAGTAAAAAAATAAATTAAAAAAAAAAAAAAAAAAGACTGAACTGCAGCTTTAAGGGGTATATTTATTAAAGTCTCCTGGCTGCAAAACTGGGTTATACCTAGTGTAAAAGTGAACCAAAAAGTGCTCGTGGCTCAAAGTGACCAAATATAAACAGTGCAATGTGCAAATAAACCCAGTGATATATAGCACTGAAAACACATAATACTGTCACTCCATATGTGGAACTCCTCAGGTGCGTGGACTCCTGGTTAACCTCATATGAAGAAAAGAACCGAAATGCAGAGTATTTACATTTACATTTATGGTCCTCCGTCCATTTCAACACGTCACAGCCTCCCCAGCCAATCCGGATAGTATAGGGTTAATATGGTGGCCTCAGAGAGTCAAAAAGCCCAACATGTTTCGTCCAAAGACTTCGACTGGGGTCATATCCGGATTGGCTGGGGAGGCTGTGACGTGTTGAAACGGACGGAGGACTCCGAGCGCGGGTGAAATGCGCTGATGGAGGAGAACGGAGCTCAGCAGCTGATTTGGGAGCAGTCAATTCGGGAGAAGGGTTGAAGGGCGCCCAAAGTAACTTCTTACTTATACACCAACGGGGAGAGTGTGAGTTTGTTTCCTCCCCCCCTGTGTTGTTTGTCATCATGAGTAAATGTTAATACACTATACCCTCTGCATTTCTGTTCTTTTCTTCATATGAGGTTAACCAAGAGTCCACGCACCTGAGGAGTTCTACATATGGAGTGACAGTATTATGTGTTTTCAGTGCTATTTATCACTGGGTTTATTTGCACATTGCACTGTTTATATTTGGTCACTTTGTGCCACGAGCACTTCTTGGTTCAGGTTTATGTAATTGCGGTTTGGGGAAAACGCAGGTGTTCAGGCAGCAGCTTGATTTTAGCACAGTATTTGTTGTGCTTTATTAACCCTTTATCTGTCACCTAGTGTAAAAGAACTGTGCCAGATTTATGGAATTCAAAAATCCAATTTGCTTTTAATGGGGTTCCATTTCCTTGATAAATATGGTGCTGTTTTGTGCACTGTTTTTTGCCCTAGTTTTATCACAGCTTTGCATCTGTGAAACTTTAGTAAATAGTCTGACAAATGAGAGTGTGATTAGCACCACTTTGATCATAAGCAATTGAGTAGGACTGCTGGCATTGCTGCATGTCCCAAAAGAATTGCATCAACAAAGCACACAGAATGGCAATTGCATGATTTATGTTATAGTATATTGTTGATATTGATGAGCAATGCAAATTTCCCTGAAAATGAATTACTGTTTGTAATGATGAAAATTGGGAGTTCTTGTTATATTTAATAAGACATCTCTTTAAAGGATGATGTCACATCCTTTAAAACTCATGCAACCTATCACATGGTACAGTAACCAATGGGATTGTCTTCAAACCCATTGGCTTTAAAACCATGTGATATAGCTATGTGGTTTGAAGGATGTGACGTACCTCCCTTGGAGATAACGTCACATCCTTCAAAAAGAAGAGGCGGGCACATGATACAGCATCCAATCAGATTGGAGCTGTACCATATGACCCAAAAATGTGACGTCATAGGCCATATTTAAGGCCTTGATGCCTCATTTGAGCTCAAGAAGGCGACGAGACAACATTGTGTTGAGGATTTACCATTGGGTTTTTTGGATTAACAGATGAAGAAAGAAGATGAAGAAAAGCAAGAAATAATTACAGATCAAGAAAGAAGAAGGTGTTAGAAGATGAAAGAAAGAAGAATTTGGTTACCTTGTCCGGATCTTCATGGTGGATGGCATCGGATTGAGTTTGATGACGTCGCGGTACGAGAGCTTCATGATACCCCAGGATTCGGAGGGCCAACGCTTCTAAAGTTAAGTTACATAATGAATGTATGTTAATGTAATTTTTTGCAGGTTTTTGGATTGGATCTTATTTAATTTATGTTTTTCATTGCCCATTGACAGATAATGTACTAATCTGACAAATACAGTACTAGCCAATGGGTTTTTTTTTTGGCAAATGCTTGTTTTATATTGTTTTGTTTTTTCTATTTGAGTTTATGTTTTGGCTTTAATTGTTTGACATTTTGCTGGCTTGTTTATATGTTTGGATCAGATTGATTGCTGTTTTTAATTAATTATTTCTTGTGTTGGCTCCTGCACTTAATTGGCTATTGTTTTTGTTTATTGAATTGTGTTGTTTTGGTGCTTGTGTATTTTTTATTATTGTGTATTTTGGGCCTTAATGTCTTTTTATTAGGGTGACCATTGAGTGGTATAGTGGCTTATAATGACCATATTATATGGGTATGATGTATCACTATGCCAATCAATGGATACAGGGTGGGTATAGTAGGTCCGGGCTGGGTGGTTAGGCCACCCGAGTGGCAAGCGGGGGATGGGGGTTAACCCCTTAATTACTATAATAACCGCTAAGGTGATTGAGGGGTTAGGGGCTATTAGATTGTTTTATTTCATGTATTATTTCTGGCAACGGAGGACATGGCCCTGCAGTATGCTGATGAAGACGCCCTTCATAATGGCAGGGGTAAGTGGAAAGATTTTTATTTACATTATTATTGCTGACTGGCTAATGTTTGTTTTAATAATGGGCACATGAGCTATTATCCATATCTGGATAATAGTTCTTTTGCCCATTACTATACTGTATGTGTTTGGGGGGGAGGGGGGAGAGGTGTATTGATTAAAGTGTATGCCATATTTATTTATTTTTACAACTGGATTGGTACCGCAGGCCATCGGGGACCCACTAAGACCACCCGAGGACCCCCGGACGCCCACAGGGACCACCCGGGGACACCCGCCGGCCTATGTTATCAATCCTGTGTTAAAATAAATAAAAATGGTTTTATGTGGGCGTACACGGGGAGGGTTATGTATTGGTGCTTATTACATATTGTGATGTTTATTGGGGAAGAGAGGGTGAGTGAAAGGCCAAGTACCCCCTTCCCTCACCCCCTCTGCTGCCAATAAAGCTGCTGTTGTTCTTTAACCCCTTCATTACCTTAGCAGTTACCCGCTAAGGTAATGAAGTTGCCTGTAAATGCATTGTTATTGCATCAAATTGATGCCGGGGATCTCCGGTGCTGATATTAATAGATATTCTCTCCGAAGTCTCCCGGCATCAATCCGATGCAGGAAAAATGCCGGTTATCGGTAGCATCTCAACACCTACTTGCCAACTTTTCCTGGCGAGACTATTTAGAGAGGAAATTTCAATTTTAGAGCTGCGATTAGCCTCGATAAGCTAATCGGGGCTATTAGAATAGCACAAGTTTGACAAGCTGGCGATAAGTGCTGATAAGTGGCTTATAGCCGCACGTTTGGCAATGTTTTTTTTCTGCGCAAAGTTTTTTGCCGGAAAGCTCTCTTATCGCTGACTTATCGGGGCTTACTGAATCGCAGTAGGTTTTTTGGTGATAAGGTGGCGATAAGTGGCTTATAGGAGTTTAGTGCATAGGCGCTGTAGTTTACGCCCCCATTCATGGTATCACAAAGTACTTGGTTCCTATAGAGAGCTGTTTTAATCTAGTTTTAACCATGTTTTAATGATCTGAAGATGATTGGTTTAAGAATTAAGGAGTGGTTAGTATATTCTGACTGGTAACCTATTTTGAACAAAAGAATTGAAAATGTATATAAAGCCTGCCTGGACACTGTTTTGGCAGAGAGTCTCATTTGACTTTTGTGTGTATGATCATACTCTGTGCTTTACTGTGCAATAAACACCTTATAATCTAGAAGCCATGTTTGTGAGTTTGCAAACAACTATATACCCCAGCACTGTTCAGCCTCATATAGGGAGTGAGAGCTCCACATGCGTGACACAGAAAGGAGAATGATGATGTGGTGGTGGCGAGCAATCACAGAGGAGACGGTATCACCCACTGCTCCCCTGTCACCTACTGCTCGTCCTCTTCTACCATATGGTACCCCCTCTCCGCTCCCACATGTCACCTACTCTTTCCCCTCACATGTCACCCCCTCTCCCTACTCACACTTGGTCTCTGTTTCAGTGTACAGTGCGGTAAGGGTATAATTTGCGTGAGTGTACAGTGCGGCGAGCAGATGTTATTACTCCCACTGGCATAGTACAGCGGGACATAGATAATGCACCATGCTTGCATTCAGTAGAATTGGGGAAGGGGCTAACATATTAGATACACTGTAGTTTCAAAATTGTGTTCAAACCTGTTGGCAAAGTGTTCCAAGCTCGTAAATTGGCATAAATTTTAAAGACGGTATCTGATGTCATCCCACAAAATGCCTAATTACCTGCTGCTTTTCAATTCCTCCCCAGGAAGTGTGCCCACAGGTTTGTATGAGGATTTGAAACTATCCTGTTTTCTGTGAACCCGATTAGTTGTATCTCATATCAAAATATGAGGGACCCCCGTGTGACTACCAGCTGTGAGGATTCGCCATTCTGGCGGTTCTGTCCCCTTAACCCTTACTCGCTCGTCTGGTTCCTGTGGGACTCAAGAGAGGCAATCCAACGATGGTATTTACGCACTGCGCGTGGGCACTGTGCGGGTCCCATCAGTCTCCGCTGTTCCTGGGCCCAGGGTGTGCTCCCGGTCCTCTGGCATTAATGCATGACGCATGCGCGGTGCATGGTCTCCCCGGCGGTCTGCGGTCCCTGCCTCTCGTTCCCGCCCCCATCCTGACAGAGCTACACAGTGCAACTATACTCCTCTGTCCCTGCAGGCCCCGCCTCTAGTCTCCGCCCCCGTACTGGCGTGGGTGTCGTGGCGCGCACTGACGGCATGCAACAGGGTCGCCAGCGTGATGCGCGGGTTGCGCGCGGCGCACGCGCACTCTCTGATACAGTCTCAATTGGCTGTGAAATAGGACGCACCTGCGCGATCCAGCAGCCTATCAGAAACGGCAGTTCTCCTTCCTGGATACCTCCCATTAGTGGGAGGCCCTTTAAATATGCTCTCTGTACTCTCATACCTGCTGAGCATAACTTCTGTGTGTGACGCTGAACCTCGCTACTACATGACTGTCTGCCTTAACCTTGCCTGGAACCTTGGACTTTGTGATATTCTTCTGCGCTGACCTTGGCTTTGGATACGACGACGCTGCTCGCTCCTGCATTGACCCTGGCTTTGGCTCTACGACAACTCTACTCTCTCCAATCCTGACTCCGGCTACGTACCCCAAAGATCCACTACTCTACACTCCTAGACCCGGCAAGTACCACGTTTATGCTGTCTTCTATTACCCTGCCCCGGCCTGCACTCTAGACGCGCCCTCGCGGTTGTGGTCAGCGTTCTATACCAATCCCTACCTAAGCCCGCGGTTGCGCCTCGTTTGTGGTGAGCTACGTGTTACACCAGCTACAAGAGGCCCCTCCCCATTGGGGGGCTCACCATGATTTATTCTTTTTAACTTTTTTGATCTCTTGGGAGCTGTACTAACCTCCTCTCTTCTGGCACTTACCTGTGATAACCATTTGGGTTGATATGCCTAACATATACAATTAACTGTATCCCACATATTGAAGACTCTCCACATAACTACGGGAATTTCTTATCTACTTCTAGATGTTGAATCTGGATCTGCCATTAATGTACTAGCAAAAATTTGAATATGAGCTCCCCTGGATTAAAACTATTTATTAGACGCGTTGCATGTGTACCCCCTCCTTCGCAACCTTTAACAGGGACTTTTTTGAGTGTATACTTCTTTTTGACTACACTGTATGTGAATAATTCCTTATACTGCTATAGATGACAGGCTGCTGTGTATTTGTGCTGTCACAAAAAATAATGTTGTGCGACATTTATGTCTGCAAAAGACTTATTGACCTACTTTCTTTTACTACTGAATGTTTATTGTTTGTTGTGTCATAGTTGTGTCCTTTTTGTTGCCCGCTTAGATTAGACTTTGTTTTACTTTTGTCCCCTCCATGCCCCTTTCTCACTGTATCTCTCTGCTTGCTTACCTAAGTTGCTTAGCAACATACGCACTGGGGACCAGGCTGGCTCCACCTGTCCATTGTCTTTGTTTTTTATATATATATATTTAATGGTGGTTGTCAATTTGTAACCAGGCATCCATGAAGCATATCCCCCCAGGACCGAAACGTTGGGACCCTGGAACCCTTTGGTATGATCTAATAATTTCATATTTAACTACTCAAGATGATGTGCGGGTTTGTATAGTCCCATTTGGGACTTGTTGGACATATTTATTAGATTTGGTATTCTCCTTGTATGGATGGGCATTCAGTGCCATTAATGTTTGATTGCTTGCAGTGTGCTGACCTTCAAACTACCACAGACTTCATCTGATAAAAGAGAAATTGCTTTGTCTTGCTAACAGATGTATTAATTAGAACATGTATTTTCATCTAATCATTTAGTCCACTGATATATTTTGTATTTATCATATATATTTTCTGCAATGCATCACCGTGTTGTATGTTTTCTAGTTCATGCACAGCATGTTAAAAGAAAAGCACCATACTGTACATCGATTAGCTTTCTGTAACCTCTAACACTCACTTTAGTAGCTGCTGTTTGATTGACTGCTAATGCAGTACCTGTCATTGTTCTCCATATCAACTCACTGTTACCAAATCCCCATGTTTTGCTTGTACTGTATGTTCCACAATTATTTATTGATCCGTTATACAATTTCTTTATTTGGTTTTCCATTCTGCTGTATTGTACTTGTAACAATGTGGAATTTACGGTTTACCTATACACAGCTTTTTTAATTGTATGCAAATGACTTGGAGGGGTTTGCATTATGCAGATTTTTAAATGCTCCTCTGGCACAGCATTTAATAACAATATATAATAAATACAGAGTAATTTGTTTATTTGCTCACACAGACGTTTGGACTAGTTTGTGCTGCCATGTTGGTGTAAACATCTCAATATTTTGCAAGTCACCATGTTAAATGAAGGGTTAGTTAAACCAGGTTAATAAAAGCCTACATACAGTATGCAGTATACAAGCCTATGTCTTTGCAACGCTGCAGCACTCAAATTAAAGGAAATCATCACTGATGATAGCATTACAATATGTTTTTAAATGCTTTATCAACAAACAAAATCTGTGTTTAAAAAAAAATTAGATTTCATAGCAAAGTCATACTTCTTAAAGGTGTAAAGCCTGTCTGATTAATTATAAAAGTTTAAAACAATAGTGGAGACTTCCCAGAATTGCCAGGTGGCATTCCTTCTGAAAAACAAGCTGTTTGAATCCAGTTATGTTACACTAAATTGACTGGCAGCAAGGGATAAAAATTGGCCATACAAAACTTCCAATGTCCCACACTAGAGAAATGTGTAAACTGCTAGTCATATTGGAAATAGCAATCACGCACTAAGGGTGAATTTCTTTATCAAGAGAAACGTCTATCAGGTGGGAAGTAAAATCTTTTTGTTGCCTTTGTGGTCTGAGGCTAAAGGAGTACTAAGGATTTAATGTAAGAACATGTACTTTTACAATATTTAATTAATCCACTTTAGAATTTAGCTAGAAACTCGTCTATCTGCAACCTCACTGCTCACCCTAATTTACCCTTACCCTAGAAACCAACAAAGAGTCAGCCGGCAAAACCCATTTCAATTCTTTTGATGTTTTTTTCACAACTTGTATCAGAAAATCACATATTGTTATGAAGCAGCAGAAAACTGAACTTCTATGCATGTGATGGATTGAATAAGAATGGTTTGCAGGCCCATCTAGTCAAAATATGGTTAATTCATCAAGTGAAATGTTATATAAAGCAGCGATCCCGACTGCTCGTTTCTATTTTACTCCCCTGTTTTTTTAAACTAGGGATTTCCAAAGCTGATCCATGTTATTTTCAGCTCTGTGAACCCTGTGGTACTTGAGATACTTGTCACTAAAGGTCCTGGTGTTTCAGTCCCCTTCCGTGGCAACAAAAGGGGTGGGCAACTCTAGTCCTCAAGAGCTACCAACAGGCTCAGTCTTCAACTAAGCCACTGATTGAGCCACCTGTGCTAAAGCAGGTATATCTTGAAAAGCTGACCTGTTGGTGGCCCTTGAGGACTGGAGTTGCCCAACCCTGATCTAGACCTTCCAGCAATTTCTCATTATCGCATGTAAAACGAAGATAAGCAATAAAAAAAAATAATACTCGACGTAGCGATTCCCATTAGAACTACAGTATGATACAAAAGTCAAGTTCTTGATAAGAAACATTTACATTTTTGAAGCAGCAATTGCTACTTACAGTAACTACTATGAGGTGCAAGACCATTTGTTTCCAATAGCTCTTAAATATTGGCAACTGTAGAACTCCCTAACCCTCAGTAGAAATTGGGGGAAGAGATCCAGCCCCAATTACCCCAAGAGAGCTATGAAGTAATACCCCTACGGGATGTTGGGTCATAGACAATCAGGACACCAGTCAATGTATCCTGGAATATATCACATTGTATTATCTTTACACAGAGTGAATTTAAAATATTTGCTATTTTGTTTCATTTTACTTGTGTTCGAATATGGAATTAGTTCCTCAATTTAGCCACTGAATGTACAGTAGTTGCATGAAAAACCTTTGTCAGAGGCAGATTTAAGTGAACCCCCTAACAGGGCAGATATTAAAAAGGTTTACAATATACCTCTTTCTATGTCAGTACCTTATTAGTGCCGACTTTAGCAAAATCAATATATTCAACATTGCAGTAAGTGCTCTTGGTGTTGAACCTTAATAACCATTCAAGGGGAAAGCGAATGAAAGTTTCCCACTAGAATAATGCTTCAAAGGAAACCTGAGAAGACTAGGTTCAGTAAAAAGTTACAATTTATGAGAACAACAACAACATCAAACATAGAGACCTCCTATGCGTTTCTCACTCTACAGTAGCAAGGCTTTTCTTTTTCACAATATTCAAGGGAAAGGAGCTGAAGCTTCAATACGTCTTAACACTGTTTGATAAACTCATGGTTTATAATTCTTGCTTTTGTTTCGTGTTTCATGTACTATATAACTCTCGGAAACATAACTCCTAGGGTAAATACAGTATGTCATAAGTTTCATATGTTTTTAGAACGTTATGCATCGTTGCCGTAAAATCTTTCAACTATGGATATGATAGGGAGGATTCAAAACTCAAAGCGATATACACAATAACTCGGTCTCTGAGTGTATTTTCCAACAAACTAGTGGATATCTGGCAAGTCACATGTTAAGCTTTACACAAGAGACATCAAGCAGTAAATGCAGTCAGAGAAAACCAGAAAACTCCTAATTTATATACCCCCAAAGTAAACACAATATATATATTTGCATATGAGTGTCAAAATGAAGTGCTATTGGGCATGGCAATATATAGTTAAAATCAAGGACAGAACATAGAACACAGACAGAGCCCAATGCTACTTCCAATGACACAGCTACACAGTAAAGTACATATATATATGTATATCTAAACTAAAAACATATGGTCATTTAGTTTGATTATTTGGCCAAAGTATCTTAAGCCTGCACACCAAACGCCAAGGTAGACCAAATCTGTGCAGGTCCTAACACTAATCAAATTCTTAATAACCTGTATAATACCAAGAAGAAAACTTTATAATAAAGCTGTTGTGTTTAGCTGCATAGTTCTTAGTTTGATTGAAGCTCTTATTTACCTGTATAATACCAGGAAAAGCACTCTGAATTAGATTTGTCACAACCAAACTGCATGCATGGACCTGCGTGTGTGGAAAATGAATGATCCTTAACCATTTGGAAGCATAGTGGGATGCGGGTGAGCTTGGAACCTGGGAATGAGGATCCACCCTCCCTTAATCAGCTGTGACCAGCTGGACAAGATTGCAAAACAGAGAAAACCAGTAAGCTCCTCATTTATATACCCCCAAAGTAACCACAATATATATATTTGCATATATATAGACCTGCACAGATTTGGTCTACCTTGGCGTTTGGTGTGCAGGCTTAAGATACTTTGGCCAAAGAATCAAACTAAATGACCATACTGTATGTTTTTAGTTTAGATATACATATATATATATATATATATATATATATATATATATATATATATATATATATAGGTACTTTACTGTGCATCTGTGTCATTGGAAGTAGCATTGGGCTCTGTCTGTGTTCTATGTTCTGTCCTTGATTTTAAAGGAAATGCAGTCAGCTTTACCATCCAAATGCTCCTGTACTTCAACACAAAAAGAAGAAAATGACTACTTAAGAGGCAAATGCCACTTTATGCTTTCTGAAGATGAAATAATTCAATTCTATTTTTTTTAATCAGTTATCTAAATTTGATCATTAGTAGATAATAAATCCATTGTAAAGGAGACAATGAAAAGAATTCATTACCTGTATTTCTGTCTGGTAAAATACAGCAATGCTTCTGCAGAATCCCAGGCAAAACCTTTGTGGAGGAAATAAAAGATACAAATCATACAGTAATCAAAAACTGATATTATACATCTAAAACATATTGAATATTAAATGTTTGGAAAACTGCATCATTGACATTTTAGAATTTAAAGTTATACATAAATGACCAAAAAAAGGCAGTGACATTTTTAAAAAAAAATTTACAACATGCCTTAAAATATATAAGGGGAGGGAACTGCAAAAGTAATTTAAACTAACTATTATTAAAATATGCGTTATTAAATTATTTCAGGTGAGAGTGCAGAGCACAGCAACCAAAAGACTGTAAAACATTAGGACTCAGGAGCAGTGCACACGCTGAGAATTGATTGTTTATTGACTTTACAGAAATTGAAGAGAAAACCTATAAGGATGGGCTCTGACTTTGGGGGTGATTTGTAAAGCTACATTATGGGTTATCTTACAGTGATCTCACGTTCATTTCCATTCTAGTGTAGCCCCGGTCCCCTGCGGCTCCTAGAGACCCCCCTCCTTTGTGGCAGCTCGGTCACGGGTGCCGCCGGAGCCAGCGACGGACCCGCCGGCTGCTTCCAAAGGTGGGGGCCGGAGCAGGGAGCGTTTCGAGCCTCAGGAGGCTCGGCGGCGCACCCGGCTAGTGGGGGCCGCCATTGTGGTTGCGCGCGCATGCGCCGTGATTGCGCATGCGCGGATAAGGCTAGGGAGTTGCGGCAGCCCCTAGGAAGTTGCGCATGCGCAGTAGAATCGCGCACGCGGCCCCAATCTAGGTATAGCCTCCACGGGACTACAATTCCCATGAGGCTAAGGGTGGAAGGCACCAGGTGTCTCAGAGTGGCCAATAGGGCTGGAGGATTGCCTTGCAGGGAGAATGGTTACATTTCGCGGGGTTTTGAGGAGAGAGTCAGTTGGCGCCAGGAGAAGCTAGGGGAAGGAGGTAGGGTGCAGGAGTCAGTGACTCCCTGCACTAGGCCAGCAGCCCCCGAGGCCCCAGATAGCCCTGAGCCACGCAGTAGTGTGAGTTGTGTCAGGGACAGGCCCCAGGTTAGGGACCCTGCCCCTTACTATCCAGAGCCAGTTAGGGACCCAGCGGACGCTGCGCATCCATCCAGAGGTTTGGACTCAGACCCTCGCTGTCGCTGCAGCAGCCATCCGGGTGGGATCGCCACGGGCGGTAGTTCCTGTATTCATCCGTCATCAGGATCCTTTGTGAAGCTCCTTGGCAGGTAATCATCAAGTGCACCAACTATACCACCTATTCATACAGGACATAGTGGCTGCGCAGTCACACATATATTTATCTCACTTGAGGGTGGGGACATATTGTGTGGGGTTATTGGACACGGGGTGTGATCACCCGGTGGAGGTGGGAGTGTCCTGCGAGACGCGGTAGATAGTGTCTCCTCTAGAGAGGGACACCTGTTGATATATCTATATGCTGCCTATGCTATATAGTAAAGTCATTGGTTGTTTTACATGCTGTGTGTGGAGTGATATATATATTGTCCTGCGAGGAACCACTCCCCCTCTGGTGGGAGCCATCGCAGGTGGAGGCGCTGCACCAAGTACGAGGTTACTCATATCATTATATGTGCCCCAGGCTCTCCGTGGCGGAGGCTTAGGCCTCCTGTGAGCCAAACAGGTAAAGCACCACACTGGGTAATACATATAGATCCCCTCACATACACTCTATCTGCGATTGGGGGGGGGGGGGATATGTGTTACATTTGGAGGTGCTGCTGAGATCAGACCTGGGGTGCCCTATTCTATTTTTTCGTCAAATTGTTCACCATGGTTGTAAAGTCCGGACACGAGGTCCTTGCCTGGGCCTTGAGGCAATATCTTGAACCCCGCCATGTGGTGGCGGTAGGAGGCCTTCCTGCAACTATACCCGCTGCAAGGGTCAGGTATTATATGGGTAAAATTCCTGGGTGGCCGCACGCCTGTGCCTTAGATGAAGAACACGATTCCACCTCCACATGGAAAACGATACTTTTCGTGGCAACCCACACTGAGGATATATGCCTGTCAGAGGCACCGTCCGCACTGATTATGCCAGAGGGCCCTTCTGAGGGCTACCCCCTTGTATATGCAACAAGCCATAGTGCAGTTGATAGGACTGTGATCAAGATGGAGGCTCCCTCATCCAGTGGGTCCCACCTAAAATGGCGTCCCCCGCCAAGTCAGGAAAGCGCACTTGTGGTTGACCGCCAGTCTGCATGAAAATGTTTTGCAAAGACCTGTCCGGGTTTGGCGCAAAAGCCAGAGTCCCGCCCCCGCAATGTGAGTGGCACAGCGCAGAGCCAGAACCACTCCTCGAAAGAGCGTGCCCCTTCTCTAGATTCCACCAGGGGGAGTGAGCACAGTGAGCCTCAGTCAGTAACTTCTGTTCCACCTAATAAAGGTAAAAGATGTAGTAAACAGCATCCTCTGTTGTATGGAGCCTGGCTGATGAAAGGAGGGGACGTATCCTTTCTGTTGTACCCCTGTTTGCAAAAGGACTTAAAATTGTCTGGTGGTATGGACTTTGACCCCTTTAAGCTACTAATCGAATATCAGGCGGCAGAGGTGGATGAAGAGGAATGCATACGAGGTGTCTGTAACCAATGTGACTTCCCAGGTGGCAAATTGACCTGGGACCCAAATGTGCCTGCTGCGGGGCACAGTTCCTGAAGCCCGTGCTGCTGTGGCCTACGAAACTCACCAAGAAAGGAGTGATCGACTTCAATACTGGGCCAGTCAATGCAGGTAACCGATCTACCTCCCTCACAGAAGTTTCGGAGGACTCTTGCACTCTAACCGTGGTTCCAGAGTCGGTCCCAGAGCCAGAACCGCAGAGAAAGATGCGGCTAACCAACCTACCTCGACTACGGAGGGCCCTTGCGCTGCCACCAAAGTTCCAGATTCGGTTCCCATGCCGAAACCACAGATGGAGGAATCAACGAAGGGTAAGGTGACTGCCCAGGTAGAATGGGGATCGCTACCACTGGTACCGCCGGAGCAGGACCGCTTCATGCCGATTGCCACCAGTAAATGCGAGGCGCCCCGACGCTGTTCCCCTGCGGAGGTGTCCTTACCTCCATCCTTGTCTACTGATGACAGCAGCCAACCAGTCGTGGTGATGCGCCAGCCGGCGGACCCCCAAGTGAAGCTGAAGCATCTGCTGCGGACCCTGCTGTGAGCCCGTGCGCTCTAACCCAAATGGTCCCATGACTGGGATCCAACGCTCCCGAGTTTGCCAAAAGTGAGTGGACTGTCCCAGAAGTTGCGGGGACAGGTCCAAAGACAGCAGGGGTGGGAACTGACAGCGTCCCCGAGGACCTGTTGGCCACCGTGAGTCAATGCAGCGGTGAGGCACCAACCCTTTACTCCCTGCAGGATGTGATGGAGATATCCGGTGAAGAGGCCCTGCTCGGCGCTTACTTCTACGCGAAGGATCACCAAGTTCGTCTGTCTCAAGACCCCGAGCTCATGATGTATCCAGAAGACATCACTTCAGAAGTGACTGATGGAGCAAACAAAGACTGTGCTGTGACCACTCTGGTAACTATTGCCTTCTTCATGCGCAACATGGAGCCCTTTATTCATCATTTGGTGGACCGCGGAAAAGGTCAAGATCTTCTGGCCAACCGCATCCATGCTGCGGATGGCCGGGTAAAGGTCTGGCAAAGAGACACTGTGCTATTCCTTCCACCAGGGGGAGGAAGTAGTATGGATTCAGTGACTGTTATCCCAGAGCATGATCTTCAAAAAGTTATTCCGGTGGAGGCTCACAAAAGTCAAAGTGAGGTACCCCCACATGATCAGTTAGGGGCACCCCACACTTGGTCTCGGCAAACAGCAAACACTCAGCTGGCCTCGGGTATTACTGTGGTTGTTATGTGGTGTATATTATAGAGTAGATCCCAAGAGGATCAAAAAAGACTCCCTCATATATCGAGCACTCAATGTTGGGGTACAGTAGTAAGACTCACAATGGTCTATCGGTTAAATACCGTTGATAGGACAAGAATAGGCCCATCATGGCCGGAAAAAGCTAGGAAAAATAATAAAATTTTATTCAAATAATTTCAAATAGTAAAACCACTCCCCCTCTGGTGGGAGCCATCGCAGGTGGAGGCGCTGCACCAAGTACAAGGTTACTCATATCATTATATGTGCCCCAGGCTCTCCGTGGTGGAGGCTTAGGCCTCCTGTGAGCCTAACAGGTAAAGCACCACACTGGGTAATACATTTAGATCCCCTCATATATACCCTATCTGCGATTGGGGGAGGGCGATATGGGTTACACTAGTCAATAGCAGTTGATCAGACCTTGGTGAATCCTGGCGTTTGTAGAGAACATTTGAAAATGAACACGAATGGGGTGGAGTAGCAGAATCAACTTATTCTTTGCTAGTGGTATAGTTCAGGAGTTTTTTTTACGTTTCCTGGCTACATTATTGTTGTCAGTGGTACTCCAGACCATTTGCAGAATACCCCTAATGAACTAATGCTTGTACATTCAATTGTCATTTGGTGTTAATTAAGAGTACCCAAAGATGTATTCATTTGCTTCACAAATATATTGGAAAGGCAGCTTGGCAGGAGTGTAGAGTGAAGGGCTTTTCTGCACCATAGATCCTTGTTTGACAAGGTTAAAGCACACTTACTTCCAACAACCGCCACCAACTGGGTTATTTAAACACCTTAAATAAGCACCATACCGCCAGACACGCGAGGACCCTTTCCAACCCTTCATGAATCTTGATATTAGATAACCTCCATTCTGATGTCAATTCTGATGTCAGAGAGATGTACTCATCAGCTGTAAGACTTTACCCTCAGGTATCCAAAGCACAATGAGCCCTGCCCACTCACCAATAAATGCCACCACTAGGTAATTACTGAAACCACAGACCATGAGAGACTTCTCAAGCATCAGCCAGGCCCACTGAGGGCCAGGCACTGCCCCCCGCTCCTATTTACCTTTCCAGCTAGATACCGTTAATGCCTCCATGAAGCCTGTCAGCCCAAGATGCCTCAATATCTCTCCTCCATGGATCTTCTCTACCTCAGCTGGGAAATTCCACCCCAACCAGCTGGTGACACACGTATAAGCCACATTAAAAAAATCATCCAAATTGTTTCCAAGAGTCACCTGGGCCCACCAAGGAGCCAGGCAGCACCACCACTGCTTCTCCACCTAAAGCAGGTGCACTGATGGGCCAGGCAGCGCAACCACTGTCTCTCCACCCGAGACGGATGCAGCCCCCCCAAAGCTGGTGATGCACATATAAGCTTCCTTAAAACAACCAACAGAGACTTTGACTTGCATCTACTGGGCCCACAGAGGGCAGGCAGCTAGGCAGCTCACCACCGCTACTCTGCCCAAGGCAATTGCAGCCCTGCCCAGGCACCCCCCCCCCCCATTCTCCCCAGAGGAAAAAAAGCAGAAGTGAGAATCAGTGTGCTTTTCACTTGTAAGCCTGGCCATAAAGACTATCACCAGCAAGGCAGGCCCCATCCTCTCTTGCACTACGCCGAAGGACAATACATTCTCAGGCATGGGAAATGACACCCCCTTCTATACCTATATAACCCTTCCAATTTCCATAGGTGTCCAACTTTTTTCTACCACTGGCTCTGGTTAAACTCAGCCTTTCCTTCAGTTTGTCTGCTACAACACAACCAATCCGCTCAGCGACCCCCAAACCCATCTAAATCTTACAGAAATGTAAGATTTCCTCCTCCCTCTTGCTGAGGCTGAACTCCACCATTAACTCAAGTTGACTGGGTCAACCGTCACTAGCTCTGTGAGCCTCATGGCTTCTCCTAACCATCTTTAATGCTATACCCTACTACGCATCCTTGTAGCCTGGCTGCAAAATGATATATCACCAATAAAATCCACCAGCCATCAGAATCCCTCATAGAAGGGTGCCGGTCCTGCCCCTAATTCCACCATGTGGACAATTAGAGATCCCAGTTGAATAAGTGGGGTATATGTGGGGGATCAGCCCACCATCCCCATGGGGGTAAAGTTGAGTCTCTGCCCACACCATCCCAGTGGGGTATACATGGGGTCTCTTCTCCCCCCATCCCAGTGGGGTAAAAAGGAGTCTCTACCCCCTATCCCCATGGCGTTATACATGGGGTCTCTATCTTTCCACTCCTACTGGAGGTATACAAAGCACCACTGCCCTCCCTCCCCCCATCCCAATAGGGGTATTAGTGGGGTGTCTGCCCTCCCCATCCCAATAGGTGGTAAAGTGGAGCCTATGCTCCGACCCATTCCATTGGGCTTATAGCTGAGGTCTCTGCCCCTTCCTCCAATCCCAGTGGTGGTATAAGTGGAGTCACCACAGGCCCAGACCGCATCTGTCACTCCAGCAGCCATGCGCCGCACCGGCATCTCCCCTGTCTCATCGTGGGAACAGTCCAGCCCGCCAGGCCCAACTTGCTTTTGAAGATGCTAAAGCTGCGGCTACCGTAGCTACAGCCACCAGCCTATGTGAGAGCAAGCCTCAGCCTGGAGCTGACAACCAGCTTGAGACTGAGTCACTTTCCTGGCAGGACGCTGACTGACATCCCGCACCTGCACAGGATTTAAATAACAGGATTTAAATAACTTCCCCCCCAGCCCAACAGAAGGGAAAAGGGGGGAAGCCTAGTCCCGGCGATCATTGGCCCTTTCACTTATGGGGCTCAAGGCTACTGAATAGTGATTCAACACAAGACATCTTATGACCCATTCAAATTATTGGGATAAAATGTATCTTATGTGAAAAAGAGACTACTGAGTCTCTCCCAGGGCTCAAACCACCAGTACCCAACCTATATAAAGGCATTAAATCATTGATAGTTCGTGAAAGCACAGATAGCCACAGTAGAATAAATATTATTTATTTATTTATTTATAAAATATTTTACCAGAAAGTAATACATTGAGAGTTACCACTCGTTTTCAAGTATGTCCTGGGCACAGAGTAAAACAAATAATACATGGTTACAAGTACAGTTACATAAATGAACAGGGTATACATTATATACAAGACATTGCGTGCACAGTTAAAGAAAATATATATTATGGGCGTATGAAACAGTTACAGACCAGGTTAAAATGTGAGTGCCATAGATTTGAAAGAACTTAAACTGGTGGTGGATGTGAGAGTCTCTGGTAGGTTGATTGCAGCGTCTGCCTCCGTCCGCAATCAGCACTGTCCACACGCGGTGGTGGCTGTGGAATGGCAGCCGCAGGTGCTGTTCCAACCGCGCCAAACGATGTGATTTCAAAATGCAGGAGATTCATACACCAACAAATGGCAGCCCGCAGATAGCAGCTAACAGCTCCAAGGGGGACAGCAATCACACCTGAGTAGGAAGGACCACATAGAACAACCCTACGCGTTTCGAAAGTCCTGCTTTCTTCCTAATTTTACATGCGGCTGCCATTCCACAGCCACCACCACGTGTGGACAGTGCTGATAGCGGACGGAGGCAGACGCTGCGGGCTGGGGAAGCCTGTCCCTGCCATACAGGTGAATTACTCGTCTGAGCCCAGGTGTCAGCAACGGTAGCAGCTTTCCATAAGAGGGGATACTCTTTAATCTCTCCACCGCCTGATACCTTCTTGCCTTCGGTAAGCAGGTACCCCCACCTGAGTTGGAGTGTCTTGCTAGAACCCTATTATATGTATTTTATGTGTAATTTTTAAAGATATTAATGATATGTCATAATTAAAGGTTTTTGTAATTTGTCACCTGTTGTTCTCAGCGTTTGTCTAGTGTTGTATGTTGCTTGTTTGTTTGTTTGCAGTATTATGCTATGATTTGATTTTTTTATATTTACATGTTCACCTACATCACGTGGAGCATCTATATGGACGGGCGAAATCCATGATACTGGTTGTATAACATCCTTATATTACATATATTTTATTATCAATTATTAATTGTTTAATATATAATAGTGCAGAGCGTCACAGATATAACATTTTTTCCACTTCTATTGCCTGACTAGGGGTCAGGGTTATATCGCAGGCAGCCAGCCTATTTGTGGGATATAGCGCTACCTATTTGTTTTCCCCATTATGTGAAAAAGAGACTACTGAGTCTCTCCCTGGGCTCAAACCACGAGTACCAAACCTATATAAAGGCATTAAATCACTGATAATTCGTGAAAGCACAGATAGCCACAGTAGAATAAATATGCAAGTATAAGTTCAATAAGTCTTGATGGTAGTCACAGATGGCACTGTGTCCCAATGATCAAGTGAACAAACAGCAAGATAAAGTTCAATTTGAACAAGCAGTAAACATGGCATTTATTGAAGTACTCACTGTCTGTGGCTAATTAGGGCTCTCATGCAGCGTGCATCTCCATTCATAATTGTAAAATGTATCTTACAGTGTAGCACCGCTTAGTAAATATGTCACAAACAAGAGAGATTGGAAAAAGTTTCCAAAGCGTTTGGAACCAAATAAAATCACTGATATGTGACAGTTTGGTCCTATTAGGAGGAAGTGCCCTTTAATGAAATCAGGGAAAAGACAACACACCAATTAATAAATTGAACATTATATAAGAATGTTCAAAGATACGATACCAGTGAAGGCAATCAGGAGACAGCACGCAGAAGTTAGTTGGTCAAAGTATATTATGACAAGCCACAATAAATTCAACGTTTCGGTCCCCCAAATGGGTCTTTCTTCAGGGTGCACTCCCCTGAAGGAGGTCCCGTTTGGGGGACCGAAACCTTGGATCTATTGTGGCTTTTCATAATATACTTTGACCAACAAACTTCTGTGTGCTGTCTCCTGATTGCCTTCACTGGTATCGTAACTTTATGCTATTTTTATGGGACATGCACCTGCCTCATTATACCTACGGTTGGAGTGCCTTCTGCTTTGTTTACCATATAAGAATGTAGGATATGGGTTTTTCAAAATGGAGACAAATAAAAATGAAAATAGGCTTCATAAGAAGAAGGCATGGTAGGAACAAGCCACTTGCAATACACAGCATAAGGAAATTGGGTAATACAGAAAGTAAAATATGCAGAGATGGAGTAGCATACCCTGGTAATAATTATAAGGCAATATAGAATTAATTGAAAATTTTTTTTTTTTTCCTTTTTCTCTTTTTTCTTTTATCCTCCTCTTTTCTCAGGCATACTGTACAACTTCTCAAACACGTTCTTCAAACTATCTCTAAAATAATAGCCTCCCACTATCCAACTTCTGACGCATCTATTTTTAGATGCCTAAAATACATACCTTCGGTTTCTAACATCTGAATAGATGACGTACTGTACAGTACTCTAAAAGCTTATACAGATACAAATCAATGCAACGTTTACAGTAATGTTCCATACAAACCACACATTCGTGGCAAATTCCTTTTTTATCAAGACACCTTCTGCAGCTGGAAGACATCTTATGGCCAATTCACTTTGATGGACCATTGGGTGGGTGTTGTCCAGCGTCAGCACGTGTCCTATGGAGTTGTAAATGTGGCACTGAATAAAGATGATCAATTCCTTTAAAAAAATGTTTTTAATTGTTTGACGTGAATTAGTAAATATGTAAAGATATAACTCGGAAGGGTTTTGACCTGCTTTACAGCTGCTTCGTTGTTATGTCACTTTATGATGAGCATGACAGCCATTCATGTTTCTCCTGCCATAGTAGGCATGGTGAAGGGTAGAAAAAATAAATCATTGACTTGCAATTTGTTTTTTTACGTCCCCAGTTGAAAATAAAATGTTCCAAATTGTCAAAGAAAAAAACAAAACAAATCTACATTTGTTTTTTTTCTGTGAGAAGAAATGACTACAGCATTTTTTTTAATCTATTCAGTTAAACAATCATTTTAATTTCAATCCTTGTTTTAAATCTGGATGATGTTGCCTTGCACTATTCAACTAATATAGTTGAAACATGATATGTTGGGACAGCATTATTAGGCCAGTAAATATGTTATCAAAAATCAAGTTATCTGCTAGAATGCCTAATGCATGAATTTGAAAGAGTCAACATATAATTGACTACCTTATTACTGGTAACAGCCCAAGCAAATTACACCTTCACATAGTCTCAATAGCCACTTTAAGATATATCAAGTATTTGTTCCCTCAGACAACCAATTAAAAAGTTCACTCCGCTCCATTTTCATAATGTGCGCAGACATTATTTTTATGAAGACTGTATCCTACTGTAGAAAAGCTCTTCACTTCCACCTTGGCAAATACTTGTACAAGTTTATGTAAAAATGTTTTTGGCAGTTGTTCACTCATACTTGCACGTTCTGTATAAAATGGTTGGTTTTATATTCTTTATACATGTATAAAATTTAGAGAGATAAAAAAAACTGTACCCTCCTCTCCTATGCTACAAAATAGTTTTGAGCCAAAGAAGTAATATTAGTCACACCAGTATGAAGCTGATCATAGAGAGCGAGAAGAAGCACCGCACTGATCGCGGCTGCAGCATCCCCCAAGTTCTCCCCCGAGGAAAAACAGCAGAAGTGCGAATCAGTGTGCTATTCACTTGTAAGCCTGGTCAAAAAGATAAAGAAAGCTAGGTTATTTAAGGGGCTGTCGCTCATGACCTATCTTTTGTGTCCTCTGACCAACTCCCCAAAAGGTTCCCTCAGTGTCCCCTGCTCAAAGATATCCAGCTTCAACAGTGTGATGAGCCCAAAGAGGAGGATGGGGAGAGCGGAGGTGGGAAGAATCACCTGAGTGGTGGAGATGGTGGCCCCCTCAGAGGAGGAGTGCACAAGTCTCGTGGAGTAGCTCAGAGGAGGAGCTTCGCAGGACCTTATGGGATCACTTCAACAGCTCTGAACCCACATTGGACTTCAGCAGGATATCGGATTAAGAGAGGCAAGCTGGGACCGGGGTAAGTGTGGCTGCAGGTGCATTCCCTGAGGTACTGGCACATGGGGTGGGGGAAATAATGTTACATAGTTACATAGTAGATGAGGTTGAAAAAAGACGTACAGTAGAGGCAACGTTTATTCTAACATTTGCTGTAAACGAGTCGGGTTACATTCTGGGTATGTGCTGGGTATGTTCTGGGCTAGTTTGAGGCACGTTTAAGGCATTTCTGCATTGACTAACGACCCATAGGATTAACACAGCAGGGATCCCTGGCAGTCCAATTCAGTTTGAATGGGACTGCCAGGGACCCCCGCTGTTAATCTGATAGGCCATTAATCAATGCAGAAATGCTGAGGCTAGTTTAAGAAAAGTTTAAGGCATGTATTCAGAATGTACCTGGGTGTTTCCTGGGTTTTTTGGGGAATTGCCACTGGTTTTTGTTCGAATAAGAGTTGCCTCTACTGTAGGTCCATCAAGTTCAACCTATGCTAAATTTAGACAACAGATACTTTATCCTTTATCTATACTTACTTATTGATCCAGAGGAAGGCAAAAAAAACCCCCCAGAGTCATATAATCCAATGATGTCTCATAAGTGGAAAAATAAATTCCTTCCTGACTCCAAGAATTGGCAATCGGATTAATCCCTGGATCAACATATTTCCCATGTATACTTATTTGGTATATCCCTGTATAACTTTCCTATCTAAAAAAGATGTTCAACCTTTTTTTGAACAAATCTATTGTATCTGCCATCACAGTCTCCATGGGTAATGAATTCCACATTTTAACTGCCCTTCCTGTAAAGAACCAGTTCCTTTGTTGCTGGTGAAATCTCCTTTCCTCCAGCCTTAAGGGATGGCCCCGAGTCCTTTGTACTGCCCTTGGGATGAATAGTTCTTTTGAAAGCTCCTTGTATTGTCCCCGAATATATTTGTATATAGTTACCTTATCCCCTCTTAGACGCCTCTTTTCTAATGTAAATAAATCTAATTTAGCTAGCCTCTCCTCATAAGTTAGATTGTCCATCCCCTTTATTAATTTGGTGGCTCTCCTCTGCACTCTCTCTAGTTCCATAATGTCTTTTGTTAGGATTGGTGCCCAAAATTTAACTCCATATTCAAGGTGAGGTCTTACTAATGCTTTGTAAAGGGGCATAATAATGTTTACTTCCCTTCCATCCATTGCCCTTTTGATGCAAGATAAGATATTGTTTGCCTTTGCAGCTACTGCATGACTTTGGGTACTATTGCTAAGCCTGCGTCTACAAGCACTCCTAAATCCTTCTTCATCAAGGAATCCCCCCAATTTATCCCCATTCAATTTGTAATTCGCCTTTTTATTCTTGCATCCCAAATGCATAACCTTACATTTATGTGTATTAAACCTCATCTGCTATTTACCTGAACACGTTTCCAATCTCTCCAAGTCCTTCTGAAGAGAAATTACATAGTGCTCTGATTCTATTACCTAACACAATTTAGTATCATTAGCAAAGATGGAGACTTTGCTTTTGATCCCAACCTTAAGGTCGTTAATAAACAAGTTAAAAAGCAGGGGTCCCAGTACCGATCCCTGAGATACTCCACTCACAACTTTAGCCCAACCTGAAAAAGTTCCATTTATGACAACCCTCTGTTGTCTGTCCTTTAACCAGTTTTCAATCCAGGTGCATATATTATTACTGAGTCAAATTTGCTTTATTTTGTACACCAACTTCTTGTGTGAAACCGTATCAAAAGCCTTTGCAAAATCTAAGTAGACCACATCAACTGCATTACCCTGGTCTAAATTCCTACTTACCTCCTCAAAGAAACAAATAAGGTTAGTTAGGCATGATCTATCCTCCATAAATCCATGCTGACTATTACTAATAATTTTATTTTCCATTAGGTATTCCTAAATATTATCCTGTATTAAACCTTCAAGAAGTTTCCCCACTATTGAAGTCAGGCTTACAGGTCTGTAATTCCCCGGTTGTGATCTAGCTCCCTTTTTAAATATAGGCACCACATCTGCTTTACGCCAATCTTGTGGTACTGAGCCTGTGGAAATTGAGTCCTTGAATATTAAATATAATGGTTTGGCTATAACTTAGCTTAACTCCTTGAGAACTCTTGGATGTATGCCATCGGGGCCAAGTGCCTTATTTACTTTAATTTTTTCAAGTCGCTTATGAACTTCTTCCTCAGTTAACCAATTGTTCATTAATATGGAGGTTGTGGCTTCCTCCTGCGGCACTACTATTGAACTTGATTCTTCCCTGGTAAACACAGAGGCAAAGAATTTGTTTAATACCTCTGCTTTTTACTTATCTCCAATAATCTGCTTACCCATCTCACACTGAAAGGGTCCAATATTTTCTTTTCTCATTTTTTAGTTATTAAGGTACTTAAAGAACTTTTTAGGGTTGACCTTACTTTCTATTGCAATCCTTTTTTCATTATCCATTTTTGCTAATTTGATTGCCCTTTTGCAATTTTTGTTACATTCCTTATAATTCTGATACGATGTCTCCGTCCCTTCTGACTTAAAGAATCTAAACGCCTTCCTCTTCTTGTCCTTTTCCTCCCCTACCTGTTTATTTAGCCACATTGGTTTTGACTTATTTCTTTTATACTTATTACCCAAGGGTATACACTGATAAGTGTGCTTTTCTAACAATGTTTTAAAGACTGCCCATTTATCTTCTACATTTTTCCCTGCAAAAACATAATCCCAGTGTATTATTGTAGATTAGACCTCAGTTTATTACAATCTGCCTTTCTAAAGTTTAAGGTCTTTGTTGAACCCAAGTAATCTGTTTTTTGATAATTTATTTAAAATTAGACCATGTTATGATCACTGTTACCCAAATGTTCCAGGACTTGAATATTTGTTATTACTTCTACATTGTTTGATATGACCAAATCTAGTACTGCCCCTCTCCTGGTTGGTTCCTCAATAATTTGAGTCATAAAATTGTCTTTAAGCACCCCCAAAAACCTGTTTCCTTTTGTTGTAATGCTAATCTCATTGCCCCAGTCTATGTCTGGATAATTAAAATCCCCCATTATCCAAACATGACCCAGTTTTGATGCCTTCTCCATTTGCAAATGTATTTTAGCTTCCTCAATCTCACAGATATTTGGTGGTTTATAGCATATTCCCACAAACATTTTCTTTATACTTTTACCTCCACTCCTAATTTCTATCCACAAAGTCTCTACATTTTCATAATTCCCTTCATAAACATCATCCCTTATAATAGGTTTTAGATCCGGTTTAACATATAAACATACTCCACCTGCCCTTCTATTTGTTCGATCCTTCCGAAAAAGGGAATAACCCTCTAAATTAACTGTCAAGTCATGAGTTTCATCCCACCATGTTTCAGTAATGCCTATGATGTCAAACTGCTCCCTTGCAGCTATTAATTCAAGCTCCCCATTTTATCTGTCAGGCTTCTTGCATTAGCAAGCATGCATTTAAGTTATTTTTCAGCCTGTACTATTATCTTATCTGCTCCTTCCTTTCTGCGCCCACTTGGTTAGTCTTTAGAAGTTTTCTAGTATTATCTGTAATTACTATGGGTGTCTCGCTGCTTGTCAAACTCACACTTGCCCCCATTCTACCTCCATACCCCTTGTATCCTCCTCTATTCCATTTAGTTCATTATCTGTTTCATTCCCCTCCCCCCTAGTTTAAAATCTCCTCCAACCTTTTTAGCATTCTCCCCCCTAGCACAGAAGATCCCTCTTCATTGAGGTGCAATCCGTCCCTAGAATATAGATGGCACCTCTCAGAAAAGGAGTTCTAGTGCTCTAAAAACCCAAACACCTCCTTCCTGCACCACTTTCTTAGCCATGCATTAACCTCCCTGATCTCTGTGTCCCGGCGGAGGTCTCAACCCCAGGAGAAGAACCAGGTTCTGGAGGAAAGAAGCCCAGTGGAGAGGGAAGAGGATGAGCCAGAAAGGCCAGATTGAGGCCCCGGAGACTACAACACCCAGTAGCCCCCAGAAGGTAGAGACTTCCATTAATCCCCAGGAGACGGGTTGTCAAACCAGGTCCCAACAGAAAAGGGGCAACAGTAGACCCCAAGATTTGGGAGAAGTCATGCCGGGTTGGGAGAGACCAAACATGTTCCAGGGAGAGTGAGAGGCTGTCGCAAGCTATCCTGGGAGATTAAGAGAAGGGGCCAGGCACCCGGTGAGGTCCCGTCCCCTGCAGTGGCATAGTACAAGCAGGCACCCTGAGGACAGAGATGATTGGTGATAGTAGAGAGGGTCAGAGGACCTAACGAAGGTCCATGAAGGACATCGGCAATGGTGTAGGAAGGTGAGCAAGCCCAATTGCCAGTTGGGACCAGCAGAGTGGCAGAACCATTGGCAGCTGTTCCAGGGCCTGTTTTTCTATGTTCAGGTAGATGGGGGCCAGGGTTAGCAGAGGTATTATCTTCCCGCTGGGAGGTGCTGGCAATGCTTAATATTCTAGCAGCAGCGGGGGGGGCGAACCTAGGTTCGCGGGCGGCTTGGGTTCCGTTTCACCAGGGCACAACTTGTTCTATTTCAGGTGTTTTAGGGTCAGGCCCGGGGTAGGTGGCGGTGGCACCATTGCAGAGCCATCAGTAGAAGGGGTCATGGGGGAAATCTCTGGTGAATCGGCAGGGGCCAGTAGGTCCAGGAAAAGGGGGGCGTAGGGGGACAGGCGATGTCAGCAGTTTGGGGGGCAGGTGACACCAGTTGTTTGGGAAACAAGGATAGTAGCTTTAAGGAGGGTTACTTATGGCCACTGGGTTATCATTTACTGCAAACCAGTAAAGAGCAAATGTGGACTGGTGAATATGTGGAGCGTTAGATGTTATTGCTGGAGTCTAAGGATTTGTTGGAGAAGGTGGTTAATAAAGGGGATAGTAAGGATGAGAATAAAGGGAAAAAAGCAGATACCCAGGATTTTTGGTAACTGGTTGGAGTTGTTCGTAGTCTTAGCAAGCTTGGTGGTGGAGAAGGCTCTCCAGAATTGTTCAGCATTTTTTTAGTACTTAGACACTATTTGGGAGGCGTGTAAAGTGTATGGTGGGGTCACTTGGTGGAAGTACAACAACAATTTTAGAGAGCGCATGGCAGTTAAAAAGCATGGAGATGGGACTTGAAGGAAATGGATTTATGGTTGTCAAAGATGATGCCACAGCGTCCATCTCCCTTTAAATAACTGGTCGACAGTGCAGGGTAATCGGGGCAGTTGGCCGCAGTAATCAGGGAGTGTGTTGGGCTTTTAACAAAGGCAAATACAAGAGGGGGGCGTCATGATACTTCATGCATGAATGCTTGTCTTGCGGAGGTCTTAAGAACGCATAACACACCTCCATGCTTTAGGAAGTGGAAGAGTAATAAAGGGGTGTCACAGGGAAAGAGTCAGCTCGGAAGGGTGATAACTACAGTGAGAGGGTGGACAAGATGTCTTGACCGTTATCCATTCAGGGAAGACAGCCCTGTCCGTTTAAAAAAAAAATTCTTGTTAAATTAAGGAGCCAGTCATTTTGTGCGTGGATCTGTGGGGACTTATGTCAACTTGGCTGAGAAGAGAGCAGAGACTTTATGGGAAGCATCCACTGGTTAGGGCAGTGGGGCTTATGTTGACTGAAGATACTACTGATGATCATATAGATATTCTGGTCCTTCATGTTGGGGGGACTGATCTGGGACAGAGGAAGTCAAGGGAGTTAATGAGAGAAAGTCCGTGGGATGTGGCCTAGTTGATGTTAACATTCACTTCAATAGGGCTGGTATGGTCCAAGATTGTGCCCCATTTGGATTGGAGACAGGGGGCATGGGACAGGAAGGCCATGGATAGATGTAGGAAGAAGCTCAATCGGGGGGTGGCTGGTTTGGTGAGATATTTCTGGGGAGTTGCAGTGTGGCACAAGGAAATAGAAAGGAAAGATGTTGGGCTTTATCGAGAGGATGGCATGCACCTCTCTGAGATAGCTTTGACATACTTAATATGGGTTTGCAGGATGGTTTGGATGAGGCTGTGCTGCTGTTGGTAGCCGTGGTGAAGCACGTTTGAGGAGTTAAATGGCCTTTGCGTTGGAGGGGTGCGAACAGGTCAGTTTTTCCCAGGTGGTTAATTTGGAGGAATGTGGACGGTCCAAAACATGTGCTCTTGGTTGAGGGCCAGGTGCGCTGGGCCAAGGGTGTACTGCTAAGAGGGACCCCAGGAGTTACTGGGTCAAGGTACGTAGCAGCGGTGAGCATAATCAGGTTCACAGGGTGGGAACTGACCAGTTCAAGGAGTGCTGGTGTTTATGTTTAATAAAAGTGTAACAGGAACGTATCCCTGTTTAAGAAAAACTTCCTTTAATCCAGCAGTGAGATGGTTATTTGCAGCCAGGCAATTAACCAGACTCCATCTGGATAATTAGCCTCATGTGAGAAACACAAAAGGAGGACTGTGTGCTGACAGCAAGACACGAGGGGACCAAACCTCTTTGCCTGGACACAGAGATTTCCTTAGCACACAAGGGTGCTAACAGAGGAGAAACAGGTCTGAGAAGAGAGACACTCCATAGCACACAAGGGTGCTGACCCAGGAGAACAGAGAGGCCTTCCCCTACAGCAACAGAAACAGATTAGAGACTTTCTTGTTGGACTGTTGTGTGTATATATAGATTTAGGGTGGTAACCAGCTTAGCTAGCCACCCAGTTAGAAAGGGTTGTAGTCAATGTTTAGTTATTCTCCAAAGTGTAGTAGGCCTTTATGTTGTTTCTTTTTTAATGTTTTGCCTTGTTAAAGGAACAGGCTCAATAAAGCCAGGATTTAATTTCACCCTAACAGTCTCCATTAAATGTACCTCTGCTCACATTTCTTACAAAAAGGCTGTGGCCACTTGTACCCACCCAACATGTCTATTTATTTGGGTGGGTTCTTTCACGGAATGGACAAGAGTCAAGGGATTGAAATGTTGCTTCCATGGTAATAATAATTTTATCTTTATCACCCTATGAGTTGTTAATTTTTAATTTGGATACTCATTTTACTTAAATTCTTGCTCAATAACTCATTTAGGCTATGTGCATGCACCATGTGAAAAATATTGCAATGGTAAAATGCTTTTTTTTAAGTGAATAAAAACTATTTAAGATATTTCCAGATATCTCCTATGTTTTCAGTTATTTTAGTGCAACTCCTCTTCTGGCCATTCAGTATTTACTAAATAATGCAATTTTGTTTTTGTTTTTGCACAACTATTGTGTAAGATTTGAAGCTGGGGTAAATCATTTCCTTCCTTACTTTCTCTTGATGATTTGTATGGAATTATTTTAAAAAGCATGATTTATTTTAATATTAAAATAATGTGGGTAATGGATATAACTATAATATTAAGAAAGCAAACATCTTACATGTTGTCCATTGATTCAAATCAATACACTTTTACTAATTTTACATTACAGCAATTTATTGAAGAGAAGGTATTTCTTTTGTTATTTATATTTGCTTAACAATGTATATATGACTAAGAAGAGGGGCTGCTCCTTCGTCATCACGTACACCGTATGTTATGCCTTTTATAAAGTGGACAAAAGATAAATATGTTCTTTGCATGTTATAGCACATACCTATTATTTTCACATTGAAAAATGAATGGGATTAATCTCTCACTAAAGTCACTTTATCTCAGCAGGGCTTTTATTTATAATAGTGTGTGATGCAAAGATTATACTGTAGCTGTAACCAGCAGAAGTCAGTACTGCTGCCTAACCATACTGAGACTATATTATATATTTCAAATATGAGACTTTACGGTATTATTTCAAAATTATACCAGATTGAGGCGGAAATGTATTTTCTTGATTCACATATTTTACTGAAAGATGCTGTTTCTTATTTGCAAGACTGCAGACGAACAGTGCCGAGATAATTTGTGGGAGGTTGAATTCCATGGTAACCAAGAATAACCCGCTGTGCAGCACGAGGAAATTCTGCCTGCAATATCAAATCCTGACACGTCCGGCCCCCACACGTCCGGACCCTGCACGTCCAGTCCCTGCACGTCCGGACCCCGCACGTCCAGTCCTCGCACGTCCGGTCCCCGCACGTCCATCCCACGCACGTCCAGCTCACAAACGCCCAATATTCATACCGTACTGAACTTCATATCATCAAAGTGCTTAATTACAATAGACTTCTTCCTACCTTGCAATTGACCAACATAATTCTTTGAAATTATTAATGCTTTTTGTAATATGAAGACAGATTTGCTTTATGATATCACTAAGATTAAACACTAGAATTTTTAATAAGAAAAATCTGTGATATAGCTGCAAACTTGAAGCTGACAATTTTACTTGGAGCATATGATATTCAGTTTAACCAACACAACACAAACTTTGATTTCAATATTTTGAGACAGATATTTACAAAATATACATATTTACAAAGAAAAAATAGTGATAGGCAGCACTCTAAATAACAGAAAATGTTATGCTAAATGCAGGGTGCAAATGAGGAACAGAAGAAGGACCCAATTTCCTCCTCAATAATTACTAAATAATAATAATATTTCTAGCACTCACTAACTAATGGAACAAATCTCTAAAGTGGAAAAATGCCAAATCAAAAAGTATTTAATATATGCAAAAGTTATATAAATGGAGCAATGTGACGCAAACACACCAATATAAAACAGACAAGAAAAAAAGGTAGCAAAAGG
The DNA here is from genome assembly GCF_040206685.1 of Ascaphus truei. Lineage (NCBI taxonomy): Eukaryota > Metazoa > Chordata > Amphibia > Anura > Ascaphidae > Ascaphus > Ascaphus truei. The sequence continues at coordinate 349,842,353 of NC_134486.1, forward strand.
ACCAAACCCAGGGATAGGGAGTGGGGAGAAAATAGGGGAAAAAACAGGGGCAAAAAATGGGGATAAAAAAGGGGGCAAGGTTTCGGGGGACAAACCCCTTCCTCAGGTCCATTCCCTCTAGTCCCCAAAGGGATAAAAGGTACTTCCTTTCCCCAGTACCCCAAAAAATAACCAAAGAGAACCGCTAATGTATCAGAAGATACGTCTCCTTTCAAGCAAAAAAAATGCTACCAGAACCTCAGACAACAGTAGAGAAAGAGCATGTGTAAAAGTCCAAAAATAGTTCAAAGTCAAACCACAGGGTATCCGCCAGCAAACATTGTCTCTAACACTCTCGTCTCCTGCTGCAAGGGGGCTGCTATCTGGAACTGAATGATCCTGTGTAGATAAGGGCTTTATGATGTCATCATGGGGCGTAAGATTAATCCATTATCAGCAGCTGAACAAGTTGTCATCAGGGATCAGCTGAGACTCTGCATGTAGCGAAATGAGCAAAGCGCGTGTCCCTCTACTGAGTTGGGTAACTTCTGTGCGCCTCCGATGATTGCGCATGTGCAGTAAAAAGTAGCAAAGGAAGACACAATAAGCAAAAGTGTCCGACATGCGCTCCTGTCCATTTACCGCGCATGCGCACTATGACTGTGCATAAGCACTTCTAAGAGGTAGATGCCGTGCGTGCGCATCAACCACAGAAGTTACCCCACATCACAATGTCATGTGACCCCACTGCGTCATTTGACGCTGCGGTGCCATGGTGACACGTCGCCAGAAGCAGCTGGAGTTCAGGTAAGGGAACTTACAGAGGCTTGGCACGCGATCCCCAGGCATTTATTTTAAATGCTTTGGGGAAGAGCACGGGGCGCACCCCTGCTCTAAGACTCAAGATAATTTTTTGCCAGAGAGTTCATTCCTTACATACACATAGTTACATAGTAGATGAGGTTGAAAAAAGACATGAGTCCATCAAGTTCAACCTATGCTAAATTAAGACAACAGATACTTTATCCTATATCTATACTTACTTATTGATCCAGAGTAAGGCAAACAAAAAACCCCAGTGACATATCATCCAATGATATCTCATAAAGGGAAAAATAAATTCCTTGTCAACTCCAAGAATTGGCAATTGGTTTACTCCTTGGATCAACATCCTTACCATGTTTACTTAGTTGGTATATCCCTGTAAATCTTCCTTTTCTAAAAAGATATTCAACTTTTTTTGAACAAATCTATTTGATCTACCATCACAGTCTCCATGGGTAATGAATTCCACATTTTAAATTGCCCCTACTGTAAAGAACCCTTTCCTTTGTTGCTGGTGAAATCTCCCTTCCTCCAACCTAAAGGGATGCCCCTGAGTCCTTTGTACTGCCCTTGGGATGAATAGTTCATTTGAAAGCTTCTTGTACTGTCCCCGAATATATTTGTATGTAGTTCTCATATCCTCTAAGACACCTCTTCTCTAATGTAAATAAATCTAATTTAGCTAGCCTCTTCTCATAAATTAGATTGCCATCCCCTTTATTAATTCGGTGGTTCTTCTTTGCACTCTCTCTAGATCCAGAATGTGTTTTCGAAGGAGTGGTGCCCAAAATTGTACTCCATATTCAAGATGTGGTCTTACTAATGCTTTATAAAGGGGTATCATTATGTTTACTTCCCTTCCATCCATTGCCCGTTTAATGCAAGATAAGATCTCGTTTTCCTTTGCAGCTACTGCGTGACTTTGGGCACTAGTGCTAAGCCTGCTGTCTGCAAGCACTGCTAAATCCTTCTTCATCAAGGAATCCCCCAATTTATCCCACTTTAATTTGAAAGTCGCCTGTTTATTCTTGCTTTCCAAATGCATAGTTTCTGCGTCTCCGACGCAATTGTTCAAACATAACCGAATTCAAACAATCAGTGTTGATGACTAACTGGTTTTTGGAAAGGGGCCATAACAAACAGGCAGTCAAAAAAGCATACCAAGGAGCCCTACATACTCAAAGACCTCAACTCCTAATACAATACCCTAGGATTGACTCATTGGATGATAAAAAGATTAGATTCATTTGTACATTTAATGACCAGTGGGGTAGAGTTCGCTAGACCATACAAAAACACTGGCATATCCTGACTCAAGATACTGACCTCGCTCAGGTTTTGAAATCCACACCTGCTATGGTTACTCGGCGTTAAAAGAATATATGTGTTATACTTATGCACAGCCATCACAAAGACAGTCCACGTAGGACGTGGCTGGGACCGAAACCAAAGGGGTTTTACACCTGTGGACGATGTAAGGCATGCGCCTCCATGACAATAGGGAAAAAATTTATGGACTCTAAGAAATCGAGTGTATGTCCTATAAAGACATTTATTAACTGCCTGACAACTGGTGCTATTTACCTTATTACGTGTGTGTACCAAGCAATACGTGGGTGAAACACATTGACCATTGAAAGTACTGCACCGACACACTTTATTCGAGCAAATACCCAGTATGTACCTGGCAGATACCTGGAATGCGCCGCTCCTCACCGCTGACAAGCCCCGTTGCGTTTGCCTTCCCAGCCTGGGTTCATGCCTGGCTGACGGGCGGCTGATCTGTTAAATGATAATGATTAGGATTTAATAGGCTGCAATGCTTCGCGTGTCTACCAAATGGCATAAATTCATGAATTGTAATGCAGTATATATATATATACTGTGCAGTATTGCAGCCAGCGGGAATAAAATGCTTCAATTCCTGCCTGGAAAATACCTCAATGCACTCGGGCAGAAAACAGTCACAAACCTCAATACACCCGGGTATACCCGAATTCGTGGGACTAGCCGAGCTCGAATAAAGTGTGTCGCCAGTGTATGAGTCCTAGAACATCTGTGCTCTGTTCGGAATTATCGGGATACACTAGTTGCCATTTATGTCAATGAAATATACAACGGTGACGTTAAGGTCCTCAGTTTTATGGGGATCGAACACGTCCCACAGGGACCCTGGAGAGGGGATTGGGATTGGAAACTGCTGCAAAGAGAGTGCAGGTGGATCCACCCACTTGGAACACTTGCACCTCACAAAATGAACGAGGGGTTTATTTATTCCTCGTTCCTCTGAAGTTTTCTATATCACCATGTGATCATCATTCCCCGAATACTCTCTGTCTATTTTTACAATCTATGGTCTTCTCATATGTCTGGATACCCCTCATAGTATTTATTGTGGTTACAGCATCCATTAACATACACGGGTGGAGGGATCCAGGGATATAGTTTAAACTTTAGCAACCCTTCTGCCCTTCGGGGCGGGTCAAACAGGTCAGTCCAGTCCTACACCACTGACCTCCCACCTCATAGTACACCCTGTATCTCACTGCCTAATATCAGTGGTTTAATTCCATCTATTTATTCTCATGGTAGGATGCTCATTTAACTACTCATTATGCATCAACATATTTACTATCTTTAACTAGAGCACGTGGACAGAGTAATCCAGGGAGATAATGCTAATTTCAATGACCCCCCTTTCTTGTCTTTAGGGCTGATTACTTTGACCAACACATCTCTACACTACTGACCTTTCATTTTGGATTTTGCATTTAGAATTCGGAGGTCTGTTACCCGTAACAAACAATATTATTTGCTGTGACTCCCACACTCCATTTTATTACAATCTCATATGTATTTATACTGTTGCTTGCAAGGGCTATCATGTACTATTTAGTACTTCTAATCGCTGCCATTACCTTGGCAACGCTGCGTGATTACTATACTCATGCACAGCTGCTGATGTTTACAAACCTTAAGTGGCGAATGAAGGGATTGGCGTTTGTCCATGTAGTATCATAAACCAGAGGGTATAAGATGTGTATGGGTGGCGCCGGAATATTACTCCTCCCCCCTGAAGAAGTGCGACAGGTCACACGAAACGTACGTCGGGCGAGGTGATGTCCCCACTGTGGCGTCCACGAGCGGAATAGAGTTGAAGTGATGCTAGCGTCCTGATCTTCACACGGGATACGATTGTATATCGGCGTCCGCTTTGCATTATGCTATGAGTACATCTTTGACTGGCATTTTAGCAGCACTTATTTTAGTGTTTATCCGATATACAGACATACCTATTTAGTGTTAGCCTAGTACACTTTGACCTTACTCCTTACTATGCTATATGGGTTTAATATCTATTTTCCTTAACATGGTATGCATAATATATAGGCATCATTTGTATTATACCTAGAGTGACATATCAGGTCATTTGTGTTCTGCAATACACTATATGCAATTCTCGGCTATCTGATCAGGACTATGTGAATGGTTTTGGCATTAGGACTGTGTATTAACCTATCCATTTGTCTGGCACAGATGTATATTCAAACACCTTGAAACTGTGTTTCCATCTCACTTATTTGGCTTCCATCACTTGTACCACACCTGGGGTTTAGTTGAATCCATTTTTATATTCACATTATCTACTTACCACTTTCTTTGTTTCGGCGTAGTTATTGTATATTATTAAAAATGTATTCTTTTTGTTTTTAGCAGTTCATACGTCCTACCATTATTTACCTTAGGTATTTGGTTTGTCTCGACTATTTAGCCCTATATTATATCCTCCGTATATAATTATTATTTCACATGAGTGCATACTAAGGGGCCTTTCGTGACCTCCGTCGTTTTCTTTTGTGTACCTTTCCAAATGCATAACCTTACATTATCTGTATTAAACCTCATCTGCCATTTACCTGCCCAAGTTTCCAGTCTCCCCAAGTCCTTCTGGAGTGAAATTACATCCTGCTCTGATTCTACTACCTTACACAATTTAGTATCATCAGCAAAGATGGAGACTTTGCTCTTGATGCCAACCTCAAGATCATTAATAAACAAGTTAAAAAGCAGGGGTCCCAATACGGATCCCTGAGGTAATCCACTCACGACCCTAGCCCAATCTGAAAAAGTTCCATTTATGACAACCCTCTGTTGTCTATCCTTCAACCAGTTTTTAATCTAGGTGCATATATTTTTACTGAGTCCAATTTGCTTAATTTTGTACACCAACGTCTTGTGTGGCACTATATCAAAAGCCTTTGCAAAATCTAAGTAGACCACATCAACTGCATTACTCTGGCCTCCATATTCCTTATGTTGGGGAAACAATAAGAGGCCTATGTACTAAGAGTAGGACACCTTCAAATTCCTCACAGCCAGGTCCTGCCGGGAGGAGTTAGTGTGCCCCACAGCTACCCCGCAGAGTTGCGCCAGGGGAGGTGATCTTACCAGTGTGACCAACCAAGGCACCTGCAGGCCAAGTGCCCAGCTATGCTCGACCTGCCTGAACAGTGAAAGGCAATCGCCCATGCAGAATTTGAAAAAAGGAGGTTGTCCTGATTCTAAATAACTGTGTGAAAGAAAATTCAATGCGCTCTAAGGTGGCACTATAACAAACAACAAAATAAGTGACTTATAGTGATAGTTGTGATATAATAAATAATACTGATAAGTTGTTGGGTTGGTTTGCAGTTCTCAAATCACAGATTTCTTATTCAGTTTGTGAGGGTAATTTAAAGCATTGAGGATTTAAATCCCTGGGGAAGCCAGTCACTTGGTGAAATGCGTAAGATTTGTGAACTACTTAGGACATTATACCCAGTGTTGGTGGCCATTTTGTGTTCCTGGAACCGCTGGATTAGCGTGGAGTGCAGTGTAGAAGCGGCTCTCTAACAGTGTCTGTATTCCACTCTGCTGAACGGGAGACAAGCCGGTTGGGGTGTGCTGTATACAAACGATCCAAAAGGCTTATTTTCATAAGACCTCTCGTTATTGCAATTTACCACCTGTGTGTTTCAAGTAAACATAGATTTACACCGCTGTGTTGTTCTGCTCCATCTTTCTGAAGCTATTTCAAACAATTCTCGAGTGGTTTCATTAGAAACACTGATTGTTACATCTATTGTGCACTATGTAGTCACCAAGTGTGACTAGTATTTGTCACATGCTCTCTGACCTACTCTATATCACAGAGCAGTGCTATGTAGTGGTTTATTCCTTCTATTTTATGAACTTGGGAGTCACTGTGTGTCTCAATATCCACTGAAAGAACTGATTGTAAATAACACAATATTAATATCAAGAAATCCACTTCAGACACAAGATAATTGTTTACAAGAAAGTGAATTTCTTATCCAAGGGGATAGACAAGCCAGGAGTCATCAAAACAAGATCTGCGCAATTGTGGCTGAATCAGCAATATCTGCCATTGACTTTAAAGGCAGGAACTGCTGATTTGGTGAAGTGTTGCAAATGGCTTTTATGGTGCAAATTTGGTACGTCAAACTCAATTGCATCTGCGCTTGGGTGCGCCTATGTACTGACCTCACTGTTCTCCATCTGTGACAGCTGCATCAATAATCATTCTTTCCATTTGTTTTGGAGCTCTAATGAACTGTGCTTGGCATACAGATGTAAATGGTACGTACTAACAAAAGAATATTTGTGTACACTACAAAATTAGATAAGTCAATATTGTCCGGCAAGTTTAACTTGGTGTAAACCCTAAAAAGTTAAGTTTTATCTCAGAATAAAAATAATACAAATATTTGTAAAGAATGAAAATATATGGAAAAATACCAGATCTGAACAAAAGTCGACTAAAAGGAGCTACAAGAAACATGTCTTAAATGGACATTATATATATATATATATATATATTAGAACTCACTTATCACACTTAGGGGGCTATGCACTAAGCAGTGATAAGTCGTTTTAAGAGCGCAAAGTGCTTTTAGAACGTGAAGTTCCGCCGAGCGCTATGCACTAAGCCGCGCAAACGTGCACTTTGCGCTCTAAAACGGGCTTTTCATTGAAATTTTTTCTAAGTCCAACCTTGATCTTACGATCAGCTGAATCCTGCCCTTCTGCGGGATTCACTAAGCAACGCAAATTGATCGTAAAGTTGCGCTCAATAAAGCTCACCAGCTAAAGGCAGGTGACAAAAAAAGCTGGACTTAGAAAAAATTATTTGTTTACCTTTTTGCAGGCGCAAAACCAATACAACAGGCCGGCGGGTGTCCCCGGCTGACCCCGCAGGGATCCCCGAGGGTCGCGCGGGAGTCCCGGGGTACCCGGGGGCCTGCAGTACCAATGTTGTGCCAACAGAAGTACTAAACATTATTTCTAACTAAATACAACCCCCTAACACATACTGTACAATAATGTGCAAAATAACTATTATCCAGATATGGATAATAGATTATTTGCCCATTATTAAACACTGCATTAGCATACCTAAATAAAGTCCATAACAACAGTAGCCAGCTAATCCAATCAATACAAGCAGTAACATTATCAACATTTATTTAATTAAACCATTAACCAATGAAACCAATTAATTCCTAAACCAACTCAAAATGAATAGTAACACTAACCAATCAAACCAATTAATTACAACAACATTAATGAATGTAAACAATAAAAGACAAAGAAATACATTCAAACAATCTCTGAAAGAACCATAAAACGCATTAGCCAACATAATACAACATTAACTACAAACGAACACCAATCGCAAACATTTTATTACATTAAGCAGGGAAAATACAAAAAATTACATCCACCTAAGAAACTGACATTAAAAAAACCAACAGCAATACCAAGCCACAAATGCCCCCAAATATTGTAATTATAATATTACTGCTTCCTGAGTTACAGGCCCCGTTATGGGTGCCGGTATACCAAACATGTTTAAATTCTCTCATGTCACAGCTCACAACTGGCCTGTAACTCAGGAAGCAGGGAGTTCAGAGGCTGAAATGAATGAGAATGGATGAGATGAGGCGGTGCAGCTGCCTTGTGAAAAAGATGCAGACCAGGACTGGATTTCAGGTAAGTGCAAAGGCTTTAATGGCACGTCAGCAAGGAGATCCACTCTTACGCGTTTCGCACGGGAGACCGCGCTTTATCAAAGAGTGTCTGCAATCCACGCCCAAACAGTGAGTCAATTTCAGTTTATTGCTGGTCCTGCTCATATAAGACTTACCTCATGCTAGAGGCTATTGGGGGGACCTGACCACTGTTATACATTGTGGCTACGTGGGACACTCTTTACACAGACATGTGATTAAGGAATATTATGTTCATGCATTTACAAAGTGTGACATTCACTGAGAAGCGCCACTAGGGGGTGTGAGACTCCCATCCTTTCTTCTTTGAAGTGAATGAGATTAAGCTCCAGAGACCCCTCCTACAATACTCAAAATCAAAATAAAATAAAATCAGCTTCATTACCTTAGCGTCTAGCCACTAAGGCAAAGAAAGGGTTAAGCCAGAGTACCTGGTTAATTGGGGGTAGAGGGGGTTGGTGAAGGGGGTTGTTGCCCCAGGGTGGGTGGTTAGGCCTACCGGGAAGGTTGCGGCAGGGGTTAACCCCTTCATTACCATAGTGGTAGTAACTGCTATGGTAATGAAAGGGTTAACCCCTACCACTACCCACTCAAGAGGCCTAACCACCCGCCCCGGGGCAACAACCCCCTTCACCCACCCCCAATAAACATTACAATACAAACACCAATACAATAGAGAAAAAAGTGCTTTCCCTCATCAAGAGTGTCCAAATCAACAATTTATCAGAGATTAAGATACATGTAAACACTAAGGGGCCAATTCTAGTAGCCTCGATGTTATCACTGCCAAATTGACTGTTTTGGCATAACCCTACCTCACTGTCTGACATTTGTGTTATCACGGTATTCAGAAAGAGTTATCGCAAGTCAGAAACCGTGAGGTAGAAAAATGCGATCTGCCTGCAGTCTGTAAGAGCTGCACAGACAGAGAGCTGCACAGAGAGAGAGCTGCACAGAGAGAGAGCTGCACAGAGGGAGAGCTGCACAGAGGGAGAAAGCTGCACAGAGGGAGAGCTGCATCTCCCTGCAAAGCTCTTACAGGCGATCCCACTGTTTAAATGTGATTTTAATAACACAGAATTGAAGCAGAGGGTCTCCAGTGCTGAACCGCATTAATTTCAGCCTCAGACACTCCCTGCTTCACGAGTTACTGGCCCCGGTATCTCTCTGCATTGTTTAAATCTCCCGCATCACGTGACCTGGAAATTTTTAACTTTGTGGCGATATCGGATTGGTAGATATACCACGTGATGCCTTTCCTTTCTTGGAGTGATGTGATGGCAGATAGTCAATCAGGTAGCATGCCTCCCTCCCTTTTTGATGACATCACATCACTCCAAAAAAGGAAAGGTATATCTACCAATCCGATTGGTGGGTCTACCATGTGATGGCTTACATTTTTTTTCTGAAGTGACGTAATCTTAAAAGGAAGGGAAGCATATCCTTCCTGATTGGCTGGCTTTCCTCCCTTTAAGATGATGTCATTTCATGAAAAGAAAATGGAAGCCGTTACATGGTACATCATCCAATCGGATTGGGGGGTTTACCATTTGTCAATTAAATGTGATGTCATAGGCCTTATATAAGGCCTGTCACGTCTCAGTTGAGCCTAAGAAGCCATTGGATCAACATCTACTGGACCAATTGGATTACAAAGGAGAAAAGAAAGAAGAAAATAAAGGAAAGAAGACTACTCACCCAGGCCTCCTTTGCAATCAACAGAGGATCATGGACCTCTGCGCATCAGGCTGTTCTGTTGAGGATCATTGCTTCGCGGGTCAAGAGTTGGTGCCACAATTGGACGAGAAAGGGTTAATGTTCATCCCAGCAAAGTTAAGAAACAAATTGATTGTATTTTATTTCATTGTGTATTTTGTTTGTTTTTACTGCCAATTTAATGGCAATGTGTTTATCTATGCTGCTTTCAGGGTATAGATAAGCACAGTGAAAGGCCATGCATTTTTTGGCAAATTCTTGTTTTTATTTAATTGTAATGTTTATATTTTTATGGGGTTTGTTTTGGTTGCCCATTCAATGCCATTCCATTCCGCCGACCTTGACCCCACCCAATGACCTTGACCATTGCTCCAATGCCCTGACCCCAGCCTGGATACCGTTTACCCTTCTATCTCCAACCCTGACCGGGCTACCCACGATGATGGAATCTGCCATACGGACCCGGCTTTGCGGTCTCAGGTCATTGTTTCTCTATCCCTACCTCAGCCCTGCGGTCCAGTCCTGGTTTGTGGCGAGCACGTCCGTTACAGGGACCCCCTGCTTCTCGAGTTACAGTATGGGGTGCTGGTATCCCCATGCAATGTTTAAATCTCCCGCCTCACATGACCGGGATATTTAAATGCATAGGAGATACCGGCACCCCATACCAGGGCCTGTATCTAGGGAAGCAGGTGGAATCCCCGGACCTGAAATTAAAGTGGTTCAGCTCCAGAGACGACCTGCTCCCACACACTAGTATTCAAATTTAAATAAAAACACTGCGATCACCTGTGAGAACTGTGCAGGGAGAGGCAGCTCTCTCTGTGCAGTTCAAATTGTGAGAAGCTTGCAGGGTGAAAACTTAGAAAAAAGCACATTGCTGCTATGCCGAGAGGGATTGGCATTTTCCTACCTCACGGTTTCAGATGGTTTCAGATTCTTTCTGAATACAGTGATAACACAAGTGACAAACCGTTCAATGGGGTCATGCCAAACCGTTCAAGATAGCAGCAAAACTATCGAAGCTAGTAGAATGAGCCCCAATGAGTTTTACCTCTATAACGATGGTATATTAAATCAGCCAAAATTACCCACAAACATGTTATGCATCGGCAACCGGCCCTTTATAAGGGCTGTGACCCTTTATAGCACTGTTGAGAAAGGACGTTGAGAATGGACCCAGATTGGATTAATCTTTAATCAAGAGCTGCAAGGCCTTTACGCAAGACTGAGGATCGGACATCGACTGCAATGGATAGCATTATATTGGACCTAGGCAATCAGGCCTGGATTTATTTGGAGGGGGCGGGGGGATGGGGCTTATCATTATATAGTAGTTCCAGGGAGACTTTGGCCCTGAAGACCTTGGAGGATTCTACGTGAATGGGGTACAGTAAGTGGTCTTAGTTAGGCATAGCAATACCTTACTATCCTTTATGGCATGGAATGGGAATTTAAGTAGATAGGCAGGATTATTACACATTTAGTTGCCATACCGGACATAACAGTATACCTGATGCATATACAATGCGTTTATGACCCTTATTGTTACTAAGGTGTTAATAATATAGTGATTCTATATGTTAGGGATTTTTTTTAAATAGTCTAGGGTACCCAATTAGTTTTTTTAAAAATGGGAAATACCATATAGATTGCCAAATGGAGCTGCTTTGGCACCCTAGACAAGCCAGAAACAAAAAACGATAATTTATCTGAAAGTCTCTTCAGGGTTTATTCAATACAGCAATGTAGAAAAGAGTGCAGCGCACCGCGATCCAAATGAAGAACAGGTCTGGCAAAAGGTGTCTTTAATGAGGAATCATAAAAGCAAGGGATGCAACCCTTCTACGCGTTTCGTGCTTGGCACTTTATCAAGAAGTGCTTCCACACGATATACAGAACAGTTAAATAGCAATGGCTGCCAAATCTCGCGATATCCATGACGTCACCGCCCAGCCGTAGCCAATGAAATCTAGCCCTCTGACGCATGCGCCCTGAGACCTAGCATAGGGGAGTAGCTAGTCCTATCGCCGTCCTCACAACACTGTTGTGAAACACCCCTGGGGGAGTGCCACAAGGGGAAGGAAGGGCTAAACGAAGGCTGCATCCGCCCCCATCCTGCCTCTGAACACACATTGTGGGAAATAAATGGCAAAAAAACGTCAGAAAAAGCGGCAAAAAAACGGCAAAAAAACAGCAAAAAACTGCAAAAAAACTCAAGCATGACATCTCAAATGGACAATGACAAGCAATATTAATAATAAACTCTACTCTGGCACACGTATTGCCCGCATAATGGGGGATTAACCATTCATGTGTCAGTGCACTCATCCACCAATGAGAATGCCCCACTGGAGAGAGTTGACGACTCAGACATGGTATATATCCCCCATTCATGTGGTATGCACATGTACTGAAAGTAATAAAACAATATATGTATAAATGGGCAGATTAATTCTTCCACCGATGCTTCTATGAGCAAATAAAGACTGATAATCAGACTCAGTCATGGTTGGATTGTATCAAAAAAATTGTAATATACATAGCGACACTGGGCAGCCACTTACAATAGTAACAAAACATACATATTTATTTAATTAAAAATCTGACAAAACATTTAAAAAAATATTTTTAAAGTATACAGTATACTCGTGTAAAATCAAATAAGCATCCTTGTACTGACAGTGAGGTATAATGAATTCTAGCAATCATATTGTGCATTCCATACTGTGGGGTACCTAAGGAAGATCATTATTCATATTGACTAGATAACTGTAGATACTGTGTATATTAGCTACTCAATGTACCTATAGTGATTAAACATCTCATATTTGTTGCTATACAGATTTACACAACAATATTGGGGTACTTTTGTCATATCATTTTAACGTAGCCAACAATATTCTATCTATCTTTCATAACTTTTAGCAATAACTCAATATTTAGCGGTCATATACAGTTTATTCAAGGAAAGGGTCTGGGATAAGGTGATGGGAAAAATAAACCAATAAAATAATTACATGAAGAGTAATCTGGTCTATATCAGCAGACGGAGAAGTTTTGCAGAGAGAAATATAATGGTGTCATGAATATTTAGTAGACTCTATATGTTTGATGAGACATTTACTATTCATCTTAAAAAGTGGTTGATAGTCCACTCCACATTTATCCCTTCAGGGAATCTTGTTCTCAATGTGAATATCCAAAATGACTCTCTACAATTCAGAGTGTTCACAATATCTCCCCCTCTCTCCTTTTTTGTAATTTTTTCAATACCCAAAAAAGAGAAGTTCCCAATTCCCCCTTTATTGCATTCTGAAAAGTGCTTTGATACAGGGTGCTCCAGATCTCGTTTCCGAATTAGTCTGCAGTGCTCCTGCATCCTTATTTTTAAAGCTCTTGTGGTCCTACCGACATATCTCTTCCCACAACCACAGCTAATCACATAGACTACCATAGTTGTGTTACAGTTGATGAAATTATTGATATTATGCTGTTTGTGTGGGTTGTGGGTTGTGGGAAAAGACATGTCTGGAGGGTCTCATAAATTCGCACATGTTGCACTGATTGCACCTAAAAGACCCTCTGGTCAAAAAACGGTCTGGGTTACCCAATGGGGTGGATACAACACTTGGGGAAATGTTTAATCACTATAGGTACATTGAGTAGCTAATATACACAGTATCTACAGTTATCTAGTCAATATGAATAATGATCTTCCTTAGGTTCCCCACAGTATGGAATGCACAATATGATTGCTAGAATTCATTATACCTCACTGTCAGTACAAGGATGCTTATTTGATTTTACACGAGTATACTGTATACTTTAAAAATATTTTTTTAAATGTTTTGTCAGATTTTTAATTAAATAAATATGTATGTTTTGTTACTATTGTAAGTGGCTGCCCAGTGTCGCTATGTATATTACAATTTTTTTGATACAATCCAACCATGACTGAGTCTGATTATCAGTCTTTATTTGCTCATAGAAGCATCGGTGGAAGAATTAATCTGCCCATTTATACATATATTGTTTTATTACTTTCAGTACATGTGCATACCACATGAATGGGGGATATATACCATGTCTGAGTCGTCAACTCTCTCCTGTGGGGCATTCTCATTGGTGGATGAGTGCACTGACACATGAATGGTTAATCCTCCATTATGCGGGCAATACGTGTGCCAGAGTAGAGTTTATTATTAATATTGCTTGTCATTGTCCATTTGAGATGTCATGCTTGAGTTTTTTTTGCAGTTTTTTGCTGGTTTTTTGCCGGGTTTTTGCCGCTTTTTCTGACGTTTTTTTGCCATTTATTTCCCACAATGTGTGTTCAGAGGCAGGATGGGGGCGGATGCAGCCTTCGTTTAGCCCTTCCTTCCCCTTGTGGCCCTCCCCCAGGGGTGTTTCACAACAGTGTTGTGAGGACGGCGATAGGACTAGCTACTCCCCTATGCTAGGTCTCAGGGCGCATGCGTCAGAGGGCTAGATTTCATTGGCTACGGCTGGGCGGTGACGTCATGGATATCGCGAGATTTGGCAGCCATTGCTATTTAACTGTTCTGTATATCGTGTGGAAGCACTTCTTGATAAAGTGCCAAGCACGAAACGCGTAGAAGGGTTGCATCCCTTGCTTTTATGATTCCTCATTAAAGACACCTTTTGCCAGACCTGTTCTTCATTTGGATCGCGGTGCGCTGCACTCTTTTCTACATTGCTGGACCCCATTTCATTTCAGCAGCACGCGGTGGAGGGGAGACTCTGGTGACCAGTCAATACTGTGAGTACCTAGGGCCAAACCCAATGAGGTAGGGGGGGGCTGTCTCTGGACTGCCTACCCCAACCTTCAGGGTATCTGGTGCCCCATTGCTCTTTACTCAGTGTCACATTAATCAATGTTTTATTACCCAGAGTGTATCTCCCCTCCTTCCTATGCATAGTACACTTTAAGAGCACCTTATTCAATACAGGGCAAATAGTTAAACGTGTGAAACCAGTCCCGTTTTAATGTCAGATGCATTCGGCTAAAAAACGACTTATTTTCCAGGCTGTAATCTATTATCTTTTTTTGTCACAAAAATGTGCAAATTCACCTTTTTAGAGTCTACTGAATAAGGCACTAAATCTACTTGCCAAAAAATATAACTACCTACCTCTTAAGAGCACAAACTACAGTGATAAGTGTCTACCAGTAGTACTGTATACAGTACATTGATATATTTAGTATCTCATAAAGAAACAAGTAAAGCATTAAAATCTGATGCTACGCCCATGAATTGCTATGATAGTCCATAAAACGTTATAACTACTCACAAAGACATACAGTATTTAGTTGAAGAATTTGTTTTTTAAAGCCGCCCCACTTTGTAAAGTTTGAATATTTGGCATTCGCAAAGTCTTTCGCTGCGCACATTCATTTGAACATAGTTCTTTAATATGCCAGGAAAAAAAATGTTTCAGGTGGTGGAACTTGCACAAGCTTTTATACTGTTGTAACTTACATTTGCAAAAGGATGAATGCAGATAAAAAGAAGAGAACTTTCAAATGTATTCCACTATCTTTCTTAAATTGTTAGCAACCTTTCTTGGCGTCGGCATTTAAAATATGCCAAAACATTGCAGCAACTAGCATGCTGTAGCCTATGATAGCTTGGTAGTGTAAACAAAGCAAAGTTTTCTATGACAACCGTAAAACCATAATCATATCCTTTAAGATAAGCTATTACAAATACATTTTCTTCATAATCTGCATTCTATGGCTCCAGAGTACAAATATATTATTCCTTCACTTGATAAACTTGTCAGAGGACCCTATCTTTATTCTAAGTAGTAAGGTGCCAGCTTGCCCAGTAAATGGACCTAGATAACTGTGCAAAGGAAAGTCTCGAGTATTTTAGAGCCGTGTGTTCAGTGACCCAGATTATTTGCAACATTAAAGCAAAAATTCACAAAGTATGGTGGAAATCTGGGAGCTCATATTTCAATGCCCTGAGCTTTGTGTCATGCCAAAGCTGTGAGAAATATGTCACTGCTGAGCATTATGCTTCAGCATTATTGAACATGCCAATTGTGCATAATTTCAACCTCGTCTGTATAGTATGAAGATGGAGAGTACTTTGCACTTTCATAATATATTATGCAAAATAAATGTTTTGTGCTGTTTTTGTAAGACAGAAAAATAAGGTAATATTAAGTGACTTTCACATTACATTTTTCTTATGATAATTTACGTAATAGTGTACAGTATAGCAATCAAACATTAACAGGCAGACGTAACAAGCACCAAAAATATTCCTAAGTGTTATAAATACAGCAAATTCACACCTCCCTGAAGGTTCGTGGTAACGAGAGGAATATTATAAAATGCACCCCAGTTATGAGCTATATACATATTCCAGGATAAAACACCTAATTTTCAAAATACAAAAACAAAACATATTACATAATATCCATTTTTTGTAGGGCCATTCTAAAAACATAATACCGCAAAGTACAGTACCACAAGGTCTCCCATAAACTGGGTCACCCTTCAACGAAAAGGGGTTCTTTCTATCACATCATAAAGATAAATGTTTTTTGATATTAGGATATGTTAGTGTAGGAGATATGTGCAGAGGTACGCAATGGAGATCGTTTTAAGGAGAAACTAAAATGAAGCTTTATTGCGCCTGTTCCTTTAACACGACATAAAATACGCAAAATAAAGACCTACTCCGCTTTGGAGAATATCTAAACCTTTACTCCGTTCCTCTCAAACATATATACATATAGATATACAACAGTCCAAGAAGAAAGTCTCTTATCTGTTTGTTGTAGCTGTAGTGGAAGGCCTCTCTGCTCTCCTGGGTCAGCACCCCTGTGTGCTAAGGCAATGTCTGTGTCCAGGCCTGGTCCCCTTGTCTTGCTATCAGCATACAGTCCTTCTGCAGCTCAAGACATCTGTTCCTCTGGTCAGACCCCACTCCTGGGAATTGATGCCTAGAGACTTGATTTCTGTGGATTTCGTTCCGTGGACATTTTATTTAATTTTGCCCCATCCCAGTAAGTGTTTATTCGTGTTATTTTGTAAATCAAGCTGTGTGTGTTTCTCGTGTAAATAAATCACAATTTATTTGATCTGACGCTTTGTTCAATCAAAGGATCCAAGTATTTTTGTGTTAAAAGCACTGGTCTCCTGTGACATACATACTATTAACATTTGTATGCTTAATAATCGTGAAGATTGAGACATTTTAGGTTAGTCCACAGGTGTACACAAGCGCAATTTAAAATTAGATTTCTGTGCACCAATTTTACACAAAAAAGGGCATTTGCGACGCTTAGTACATAAGCCCCAAAAGGTTTATAATAAAGTCCTTCAGCATCTAAGAGGTCATCATTGTTGTTAAGAGCACTGATTGCTCAGTCACCAGGAAAAATAAACCTATATAGTGTCACATTAAAAGGCTTATTCTGTATCCACCTTAGCAGCCAATCTGGACGTATTCGGACGACATTCCCCATTGACTTCAAGGGTAAATTCCCTACAAGTCTGATCTAAAATCTAATGTTTCAGAACAGAAAACCTAGTGCTATATTGCAGCAAAAATGAAAAAACGATAAGATATTTTGTTTTCTTTTTCTAAATCGTGTACTTTTGTTTTTCATCAGTGCTGCAACAGGGAGACCTACACATACTATGTTCCGCTGTCTTATATTTGCAAGTTTATGTGAACTGTGGATAGCAGAAGCGGATATTTTATTATACAGTAGTACTAAACTGGGTACGCCACTCTGTACTTAATCTTTTATGATGTCAGAGGTATGGAACTGGAAAAAAGTAACTGGTTCTTAACTGTGTTTCCAATCAAAGATCATACCATTACCACAAGGCCTTTGTTTATTCCTTTTTTTTAAATTATACTCTTCAAATAGTGATAACCAGTGTTCGACAATCATATACATTTACATGCCCGGGGCGAGTGGATTTAACCTCCAGCCGAGTAAATATTGGCCCAAGCAGCACACGTGTTTGTTTTTTAAAATTTCCCTGCTCGCGCTGAAATTTCCCTGCTCGCGCTAAAAAAAAAAAAAAAAACTCCCCCTACCTGACAGCTGATTGGCACGCGCTCCCAGGCTTTGTGGGCGCGCGGCCAGGCTCTATATGAGCCCACCCCTAATGAGCAGCCATTCTTTTCCCATGGAGGACACAGTAAGTACCATCTGTGCCTTCCAACCCCCCTCCCTCCCCTCCCCGGCGCTCCTGCTGCCCGCAGATATGGAGATGGTAGCGGGGGTGCCCCCTGAAGGCCCCGCTTCCCCCCGGTCCCGTGTCAGAGAGCGCGGCGGGAGATGGGAGCGGGGGTGCCCCCTCAGGTCCCTGCGGAGCAGGAGATGGGCGCGGGGGGGAGCGTGGTGATGCTGGTCGCGGCCTTTCCAAAAGAGGGAGAGAGAGAGAGAGAGAGAGAGAGAGAGAGAGAGAGAGAGAGAGAGTACATGGGAGCGTGTGTGTATATATGGGAGAGTGTGTGTGTGTGTGTGTATATGGGAGTGTGTGTGTGTGTGTGTGTGTGTGTGTGTGTGTGTGTGTGTGTGTGTGTGTGTGTGTGTGTGTGTGTGTGTGTGTGTGTGTGTGTGTGTGTGTGTGTGTGTGTGTGTGTGTGTATATATGGGAGTGTGTGTGTATATATGGGAGTGTGTGTGTATATATGGGTGTGTGTGTGTGTGTGTATATATAGGGAGAATGTGTATGTGTGTATGGGAGTATGTGTGTGACACCAGAGGTACCCCCCCAATCAGTCACCCCCCTGTCCCAGTCAGTCAGTCACCCCTGCCCCAGTCAGTCAGTCACCCCTGCCCCAGTCAGTCAGTCACCCCTGCCCCAGTCAGTCAGTCACCCCTGCTCCAATCAGTCAGTCACCCCTGCAGCAGTCAGTCAGTCACCCCTGCCCCAGTCAGTCACCTCCCCCCCCAGTCAGTCACCCCCTCTCCCCTCTCTCTGATCTCCCCCGTCTCCCCTCTCTCTTGTCTCCCCGTCTCCCCTCTCTCTGGTCTCCCCCGTCTCCCCTCTCTCTGGTCTCCCCTGTCTCCCCTCTCTCTGGTCTCCCCCTGTCTCCTCTCTCTCTGGTCTCCCCCGTCTCCCCTCTCTCTGGTCTCCCCCGTCTCCCCTCTCTCTGGTCTCCCCCATCTCCCCTCTCTCTGGTCTCCCCCGTCTCTCTCTCCCCTCTCTCTCTCCCCTCTCTCTCTCCCCTCTCTCTCCCCCTCCCCTCTCTCTCTCTCTCTCCCCTCTCTCTCTTCTGTCTCTCCCCTCTCTCCCCTGTCTCTCCCCTCTCTCCTCCCTCTCTCCCCCCTCTCTCCCCCCTCTCTCCCCGTCTCTCTCTCCCTGTCTCTCTCTCCCCATCTCTCTCTCCCTGTCTCCCTCTCCCCGTCTCCCTCTCCCCGTCTCTCTCTCCCCGTCTCTCTCTCCCCGTCTCGCTCTCCCTGTCTCTCTCTCCCCGTCTCTCTCTCCCCGTCTCTCTCTCCCCGTCTCTCTCTCTCCATCTCTCCCTCCCCGTCTCCGTCTCTCCCTCCCCATCTCCGTCTCTCCCTCCCCGTCTCCGTCTCTCTCCCTGTCTCTCTCTCTCCCCGTCTCTCTATCTCTCTCGCTCTCTCTCTTCTCTCTCTCTCCTCTCTCTCTCGCCTCTCTCTCTCTCTCTCTCACCCCTCTCTCTCTCTCCCCCCCTCTCTCTCTCTCCCCTCTCTCTCTCTCTCCCCTCTCTCTCTCTCCCCCCTCTCTCTCCCCTCTCTCTCTCTCTCTCCCCTCTCTCTCTCTCTCCCCCTCTGTCTCTCTCCCCTCTCTGTATCTGGATATCTTATTTACCCTATATATCTTAACTGTCCTATACTACACCAAAATAACCTATACTGCTTTCTTCCAGATCTAACTCGGATCACACGGAAGACATCGGAATCCTCCCTAACCCAGAAGACAGGTAGAAAACACCTCCCCTCCAACTTATAACATTGCGGGTATGAGGTACCTGGACATTGAGGGACTGTGGATCAGGTAAGATCCCAGGCGGGATTGCTGCTTTAGATATTGTGAAGCGGGGACGTCCAGACACTGGTTAAGGGGTTCAGGAAACTAGTCATACACATCTGGCTTTTATTTCTAGATCCGACATTCACACACACACACACACACACACACACACACACACACACACACACACACACACACACACACACACACACACACACACACACACACACACACACACACACACGTAACAAGGACTAATTGTAGTATAATGTAATACAATAAATACATTTATGTCAAAAACGAATGTTGTTCTGACTAGAAATTTATTAAATGTATTTTATATATATATTTTATTTTAAAGCGGGGTTGGGGGCGGGACAAGGTGGCGAGTAGATTTTTTGGTTGGGCGAATAGATTTTTGGGTGATTTGTCGAACACTGGTGATAACCATATTATAATGAAATATGTGTCACAAAGTCTCTTATGGTATACATGAAAGTTCAGATACATGTACAGTACACCTTTTTCAAGTGCATTTTAGGTGTTCTGAGAGTATATGTAATCATTCTCTTTTTGTCCGGTTTTGACTTTTCTTCTGCAGTACATTTTGTGATTTTAAACTTTAAGCAATGTGTCTATATTTTTATATTGTAGATCACTACAAATATGCATGATATAATTCATGCCAAAGTCATAATTCCAACACCAACACGATGACCATGCAGTAGATATTTACTGAAGCATATTCATTTACAGTAGATGAGAATACTGTAGATAGAACATTATGAAGAACCAAAAGCATACTCTACCATGCAATATTCCCCATACACGAGAAATTGCAACAAGGTTTAATCTATCTTTTGTTGAAGGACATGTGGCTAGAGCCTCAGAGGTCCGCTAAATTCGGGCTACTAACGGGATGTTACGTAAATAGATAACGTCTGTTATTTTTCCTGAGTTTGACGGGTATCCACAAAGCTAATGATATGAAAAAACAACGACCATTCGGCAAACTAGCATTGTTACAATAGATGTATTAATGGGGATTTTTGTTGCACAGAGACGTGTTAATCAATACACTGCACATGTACATTGGCAAAAAACTAAGTGGGTTCCAATTAACGCACGTGCGTTACAGATGTGTTACCAGTGGGCCTAGTAAGCCTGGCAGTTGTGCTCAAAGAAAGGGGAAGATATTATTTCTTGTAAATAGTTTTGATGTTATTTTCCCTGTTAATTATTTCTGAATATATATAATTGTGTGGGAATAAAAGTTTTGTTCACTATAGTACTTCTGTCTCTTGGTAATTATTGTCATAATATGTAAACCTATTATTGTATACCCCTACTTAATACAGTCAAGATGATATACCATATCAGGTCAGACACACATATCCTACATCACTTTAATCACTGAAAACCATAGTATAGTTTATTACATTAACTTCATGACACATTATCAGTTGCATCTCTTGATGTATTTCAGAAATGTATATGATCCATAATATATGTCTTTGTAGGGCACGTAATGAAAGGGTTATGTCCTATACTCAGTACAATCATTTGGGTACAACAATAGACATGACTTTATGGCTTGTAGGCAATTCCCAAAAATAATAATATGATTAGGGTGACCTGATATCCCGGTTTTGCAAGGACAGTCATAGTTTTTTTATGTTTGTCCCAGTGTCCCAAAACTTCAGTAAATGTTCTGATTTTTAGAAAAAGTCCTGGCCACCTGTGCGAGCGCCCATTGCACGTCCATGTGCGATAGGCGCTGGACGGCTTCGCATGTGCGATGGGTGCTCGAATCGCCACCCATATGAAATGGGCCCTCGGCAGCCACCCATGCGCAATGGGCACACAGTGGCTGCCAAAGCGAAGGATGCTCTGCGGCTGCACATGCGCGATGGGCGCTCGGCCGTCATGCATGCGCAATGTTTCTTCGCCATTCATGCATGCACAAAATTTAAGTAATTGCAAGTTTTAGTGTAACCTAATTAATGCAACATGAATTCTATGCGCCATCATTCACGGAGGTTTGGGGATATGCAATTTTAGGTTAATGGCTCAATAGTATATCATTAGCATATGATTTGCAAATGCATACGTCAGCTGTTCAGTAAAAGTTAGTGATCCAATATTTATCTGCTTATCGCGAGGGCATCGTAACGCTAATCACCTTTTTGGATATGTGTAAAAACTAGTGATACGTTAAATGGGTGTAACATCAGAATAAAACATGTAACGCTACTCTGAGGATCTACCCCAATGTATTTAAAAGGACAGTACGCTTGACATTTTTTCTGGACAATCTGGTCTCTTGTTCTGTGAACCTAAGTGATAGGTCACTTGTTCCAGGCACTAATAAAATGGCCAGTTACTAATTAGATTCCATGACAAAGTATAAATGTAGACATCATTTCACATTCAAAGTTGTTCCTGTGAAGTGATTTTTTTTAAATGAGATTTTAGATTAGAGCTTCTATTGAGAATTGGAGATTCAATAAGTTATGGTAAATATGCATACAGTTATATTCAATTTCCAATGTCTTAAATTGGGACGCCCAAGATATTTGCATTACATATTGTATGACTTGAATAGAAAGAGAAGGTGTTATGTTTAGAGAACAAGGTGGAATGATAAGTTGACTTTCCAATAATTTGAATTAGGTTCATCAACAAATGCTAATGACTTTTAACTTTGAAAAGAAAAGCCTTCCAAAAGTTAATGGATGTTAAAATAAGTACGATACAGGTAGTCCTCGCTATCCAACGTTTCACTTTACAACGAATGGCATATCCAACGCTTTACAATGCCTCCCTAAGGACTGTTTTTCTGCGTTATCTGATGCTCACCGGCACTGATTAACATGGGACTCACTTTACAGCGGATTCACTATCCAACGCTTCTTCCAGAACGGATTCCGTTGGATAACCGAGGACTGCCTGTAATCTTAAATAATCACCTTACTCTTAACATTCTACTAGCATCTTTGTCTTCATTTTAGTTGAAACTACGAAAGCCAACATGTATATATACTGTAGCTGTGTCTTAAAAATATATGGAATTGCCATTTGAAGTAAATAAGTTAGAAATAAAAAGAAGATTAAAACCTTTCTGCTTAACTGCCTTATTGTTACATGTACGTGCTACATGAAGTATAGAATGATTTGCTATCTCACAGGAAAACTTCCTCTCGATAGTTAATGAAGTGCTATGAAATAGAAAGCAAAGCAAGTTGACCTATTGTTGGAGGATGATAAAAATGTACCTGAGTAGTCCCCATTATGCCCGAGCCTGATGCACGTTGCAGACATTCGCAAGCAGCAGTGACGGGCGACCGAGTGGTTACAATCCTGCATCAGAGGTCGATAGATCCTAAGATGGGGAATGGATAGAAATGAGGAAATATGATACAAATGTAAAACTCCCTCCCCCCAAATAAAAATGGACATTAAACAAAAAGAAGCATGACCTCATGGCAACAATTAATTCCTACAGTATGTATGTATATTTTATTTATATAACACCTACAGAGTCATCTGCGCTTTACAAAAGAGACAATACAGTACAGGGAATTGTAATACAAGAAGTGAAATAGGGAAGGACATTCCTGCCCCGGAGAGCTGACAATCTATTTGGTATGTTAGGAGATTTACAGAGACAGCAGGTGAGGGAATAAGCAGTGGCACTTTTTCTGTTAGGCCGGGGCCTAGAGCAGCAAAATGCTGGGGCGGCAAAAATATCTGCCCCCATATACATTTGTTGCCCTCTCGGGCCTGATGGGAATGCACTTACATGTGGTGGCCGCCTCCCTGCTGCCGCCCTCCTTCTCCTCTGAATCGCAGCGTCAGGACGTCACCAGCATCATGACTTCGCGTTACCATGGCAACGCAGCGCTGTGTGATGTCATGTTGGTGATGCTGCGATTCGGAAGGAGGAGGGCGGCAGCAAGGATGCGGCTGCCACATGTAAGTGCCGAGGGGCGGCGGATCTTGAAATCCGCCGCTGGGAATAAGTGCTTGTGGGCTTCCACAAGGCTCTGTTCTGGGGGCCCTAGTCTTATCAGCCTTTATTAATGATCTACCTGCAGCTTGTAAGGCCACTTCAATGCACGTGTGCTGATGACACAATCTTATATGCACACAGCCCTAGCATCTCTGACCTTGGACACGTACTTCAATCTGATTTTTCAAGACTTGAAAATTGGATTTCCCAAAACAAACTGTTTTCAAACACTGACAAAACTGTAACTATGGCATTTGGTACTAAGACTTCGTTTCTAAAACTTAGAGCTTCAGATCAGAACCAACAAACACAAATTGTTGCCCTTGTCACTAGTTTTAAATATCTGAGCATATGGTTTGACGCCCATTTAACAATTGGGTTGTATATTGATAGCCTGACATCAAAAACCTATACCAAACTGGGTGTACTTTATAGGAACAAATCCTCTGTAAGCCTGCATGTCAAAAAGTACATCGCACAGCAGATGCTAATGCCAATTATAAACTACGGTGACATAGTATATGGCACCCCAAAACCAACCTTAGCAAACTAGTGTAATAGGGTACCCTCCCTTGCCTCCTCCCTGACAGTGGTCCTGTTGCGTGGGAGGGTTTAGTGAACTGTGTCGGTCATGTTGTGGTTGGCGCAGCCACATATGGACTGTATGTAAAGCAGCGGCCATCTTGAGGTTGGCGCTGCAAGAGGAGGAGGTCCTGTGTTAAGGATATCCTTTGTGGACTGGAGACGGTGTGGCAGTCCTGACGGAGCCGGTGAAAGGAGAGGTAGTGTCCGGGGAGCTAGTCAAGCCCATAGGCCCCAGGTAGTTTCCCCTACACTGTAGCGGTTGTATTGTAGGGCCGGCCCATAGTAAGGGACTTGCACCCTTAGTATATGGATGACTCGACGGACCCACAGCAGAATATTCCTCAGGTCTGGCGGAATTGATTCCGCAGTACTACTGAATGTAAGGCGAGAAGGGAATTGGGTTGGAGGCCTGCATTGTGGGACCACGTTTGCAGCCTGTCTACAAAACCCCTGGTTTACCTGAGAATGCCAGGAACGTACCAGCACATGCACCATCACAATATCGGGAGGGCAGTGCTGCCCTCACATATATCTGGGTGGGACTGTTCGGACGGACATTGGGTTTTAGGTGCCCAGGGCACCCTCAGTACTTTGGCGGACATTTACTGTATTCTGTGAATGCTATACTGTTGAGACTATGGGACCACAGTAAATAGGTTGTACATACTTCTTGTGATTGTGGTTATTGGAGGTATAGCAGGTAGGTATACCAGTTCCTGTGATGGGCTTTCCAGCCAATGCAGTGATCCTCATGGGTGGAGGCGCTGCACCAGCCACCCCAGGCTCCCCAAGCTTGGAGGCTTAGGCCTCCTGTGAGTCTAACAGGTAGCACCATAAAACCCATAACATGGGAGGAGGGAAGGGGTGTTACACTAGGTACCCACTACAATTCAATATGCCACTTTGTCCTACAATATAATTACGACACACATCACTGCGAAATGCTCCAAGGACTAGATTTGTTCTCTTGAATCTCGGCGCAAAGTACATTTTTCCTGTCTTGCCTTCAAATACTTTCTAGGAAAGCTACCTGGCTATCTGAACAAGCTCATCACTCCTACCACACGCAGCACGTATCACCTGAGATCTAACTCCAAAAGATTGTTCACGATCCCAAGGTTCAACAAAGAATCCAGTCGCTCCTCCTTCTGTTACCGTGCACCACACGACTGGATAAACCTACCAGAGACGCTCAAAGCAAAGTCCAATTTAAGTTCTTTCAAGATTTCAGCTGTCTCACATTTTAATCTTGTCCATAACTGTTAATTGTCTGTTAAATACGCCCATAACATATATTGTCCCTAACTGTCCATGAAATATGGAATGTAGGGGGTTGGTAGTTTAATATAGTGTTAGGGTGTACGGGCCATCTTAAGGTCTTAGCAGACACTAAAGACACTTTGCTTGACCATGCCTAGCTACCCACTTGGCCTACTAAAGGGTTTATTGTTTTGACCATGTATATAGTGGTCATTATATATATATATATATATATATATATATATATATATATATATATATATATATATTTTTTTTTTCAAGGTACTGTAGGTCTAACGTCAGACTAAAGTACAATACACTGTAGGTGCTAGAAATTGGCAGCATTTTTTTATCATCGGGTATTTGATTTTAGTGAATAGCATATGAATGTAATTTTGTATTAATTACTCACTTTTAAGATCATATTTATGCTCATTTGCATCAGAAAGTTTTTTCTACTCTTGACCTCCAGTGACACTAGCCACAAGTATTCTCATAACTCATAATATCTCATAACTTCTCTAGCACTGATTTTGCGATAGCTCAACCTTCAAATTTGACACTATGGCTTTAAGGGGTTATCTCTGTGGGCCCACACAGAGTACTGCTCCTTCACCATCACATGGTGCTGGGTGACTCAGCAGACGTTAAGCCCCACCCCTTCTGCCTGGAGAGAGTGACATCAGGGTGGGGTATAAATAGGAAGGAGAAGCCTCTGCAACTCTGATCTCTGTAGGAGACACAGAGGAGGGATCTCAGTGTGTATAGTAGGATTCCCTTTTAATTGTTTGACAGTTAGGGAAAGTGTCCCTTTTAAATAGTGGCCTTAAGAATGGTTCATTGCTACGCTGAGTTCATATAGCAGCGGCCTATGCCGGGTGGGGGCTCCACCATGCACAGCCCTGGGGGATAGCTAAACTAACCCCATCAGAGAGTACATAGCTGGCCCCACTACAGGTCGCCAGGTGGTGGTATACAGTGCTCGTGAGAGGGACACTGATCAAAGACACAGAAAGCAGCACAAGGCCCAACAGGGGACCTAAAGGGATGAAGCCCTCCCTAGGCCGCCCAGAAGATGGCTACATTAGGTAACATAAGGGATCAAGCCTCAGCACCTCCCTCGTGGCCAGAGATAGGGGCAGCTGTGGAAGAAAGGTTCAGAAAGCACATTCCCTGTGTATGTTGGTGTAACAATAAAGCTGCTTTTGAATGAATAAAGTTCCTGGTGCCCATCATTGCTACTACACGGCTCAGCCGCATGAATCCATCCCCCTGACAAGGTTATACACTCTGAGTAAGCCAATATAAGAGACCTTCAATATACAGTAAACTCTCAATACATTTGTAAAGCTGTGTAGAGTATCTTACAGCTTGTTATGCTGAAATTTGAGGTGGTATCCTAGACCACCATGGGATAGTAACATTCTCACTGACCCTTGAGTTTGATAACTTTGGACCTTTCTTCCATTATGGAGTTTATTTCCTCTTGGGTTCCACCTCCATGCTTAATCTGTAAATATTTACAAGCAGGTATATAACTAGTATTATACGTTAAGTACAGTACAACAACTTTATTTTGTTGTTGTGAGATCTGTTCCATTTTCTTTATGTTGCGCGGTGCCTCTCTTCGTCTTTTTTAGTTCCTGTATCAATTTCCCTAATAAATGTTAATCTAAACCCCTCAAACTGAAAAACGAAGAGTTTGGATATTACATTCTGTCACTGGGATTCCTTTCTCAGCGGGTGATTAGCATTGTTTATCTTTTAAATAGCTAGTAATTCCATAAGTAATTGACATCTTGTTTAGATGGTGTTCAAGGCACTGAGTACTTGACATTTATTCCCGGTATAATATTTAATTTCATAATGAGTTCCATACCATTAAGCAGTGTAAAGTGAATGAATTCAACAACGTAAACATGAACGTTCCTAAATGATTTCAGAGGTGTATCCAGAATTAGCCAAAGCATGATAAATTTAGGATACTATGTTTCACAGACAGTTATTGTTTCTTACGCTTCCAGGCCTTTTGATATATGTGATAAATTATTTAAAGCAGCAGTGGTCTTTACCAGTAAACACGATTTAATGGTGGTCTTTGTTGGTGCATGCTCACCCGATCTTGATGGCAATTTGGATTAAAAAAAAATTATTACACAAAAATTGGATAGTGATGGGCACTCAATAACTTAAAATGAGTAAATGTTCATTAACTAGTGCTGGTACAGGTTAGATGGTGAACCATAGATTCACCATAAACTCTGCACAACGTTTCAGCGACAGTCTTTGTCAAGTACAGAGCCAATAAAGAATATCACTTGTGAGCACATTCACATGTCTTAGACAGGTTTGCAACCCTGCCTTTCAACCATTATCACCTCGCATACAGTGCTCCCACTGCAGCAAGGGATTCTGGGAAATGACATGCAAATGAGCACACAATGTGTCACCTTTTGCCTGGAAAATCAATTCACATGGAGCCCACTTAAGCTAATGCATCGCTGTACACAGCTTTTAAGTGATATTCTTTATTGGCTATATGCTAACGGTGGAGGTTTTTTGTTGCCTTTTTCACCCACCATAACTTAAAATGTATCAAGTACAGAGAAAAGAAGAAGTGACCAAACTTTACCATTTAAATATGCTCACCTCGTCAGTGAAAACCCTCCCACTCCAGGTGCAAATGCTTATGTCATCATCAAGAATCTTCACATCATCACTACCAGCCACCTATAGCATCCAGAGTACAGCTACCACATGTATGTTGCAGATCTGAAAGGTGCTGCGTTCAGCACCCAGACAAAGCAATGCTAGAATGGGAACGGGGTCATATTTTAACACAATAAAAGAATTGAAAACAAAATGGCCTGCACGGAGCATACCACAATAAGTTCATTATCCTGTTACTCCTTATCAGGTATATCATCATTCAGAGGACCATTCGTCATCAACAATTACTTGATATAATAATAGATCATAGAGTTAATATGTAACCTTATCTTATCTGACACTATATACTATGAGCAGTAATAGTCAGCAGGACAGGATACAAATTATTCTGAAATAATTGTATTGTCAGCAGTATAGAGGGTTAACCTCTCTACAGCCTGAATTCTTCTCAATCTTTCACACAAGTGTACCGAGCATGGTATATTATGCCGTAGATTGGTGAAAATTGATCATTGTTAACCTCTTTCTAATTGATAGTGGACTATGTGGAGAGTCAGATGAGTCGTGCTGGAGAGACACGTTCAGCAGAGAAAGATCCCTTTTGTGGTGCACTACTGACCAAATGTTTTATATATAATCTTAATGGTCTACAAATAAATGCGAAGAAACAGTCTAAAATCAAACTTTAATAGCACAAAATTGTAATGTAATATACAGATATTACAGAAATAGGGGTTAAAAAAGCAAATGTTACTGTGTACCTATAGTGAAGGGACTACCATATGTGGTGCCTAATGGTCCAGGCTAAATGGTAAATATGCACAGCCCTATACATGTGTGTATCTATTCAAATATTCTTGACATATAGTCTGGTGGGATAATGTGTCAGATACACTGCACACTAGTGTAGCCAGGTCTCACCAGCCTGTCAGCACCCCCCTCACCTTGCTGACGATCGCGGGTGCACCCGAGTCAAATGGCGGCACCGCGCGGCGATCGCAGGGGTGAGGGTGGCTAGGCCCCGGCTCGGGGGTTGCCGGGGATGCGTGCGGCCGGTTGCCAAGGCCGCACGCACGTCACAGGGCTCCCGGAGCTCCCGGAGCCGGGTGAAGAGGGCGCCGCCATTGCGCATCAGTTCGCGCACGCGCAGTAAGTCCCCGGCGGCCCGACAGAGTCGCGCATGCGCGGAAGGTACTTCAGAGGTAGGGAGAAGTCGCGCGAGTGTAGGGAAAGGCCAGGGAACAGTGAGGCAGCCCCAGAGAGCTTGCGCAGGCGCAGGTCAGGAGAGAGAAAGCCCGCAAAGCCCTAGCCTACCAGGGAAGGCTCTGAGCAGGGACTACGAGTCCCATGAGCCTCTGCATGCCCCACGTGATGCCAGGGAGCCAATAGGGCTTAGGATGACTTGGCAGAAGAGAAGAGATACATAGTTGGGTTTTCAGCTACGCAGTCAGTTGGAGTCCGGGAGCTGTGAGGGAAGGAAAGGTGCGGGGAGTGAGTGCAGCTCCTGCATCCAGATAGGTACCCACACCCCAGGTAGGCCCCAACTCCTCATTAAGTTAGTGGGTCTGGAGAGGGGTTATAGCTGTTCTAGTCACCTTGCGGTAGCGCTAGGGGTAGGATGCCTGAAGGGATAGCCTGTTAACGAGGTCAGGAATTCTGGAGAGGATCTGCACTAGGCTAGCCAACAGTAGGTAGACGCCCAAGATAGGGACTATGCCCTTAGTGTAGTGCTGTCATTGTCAGTGCCGTGAGGTCTGACAGGCAGGCACCTTGTTGCTCAGCACTTTGGCTGCGAGCATCCAGTGGGTCACAGCTTGTTGCTGCTGGCGCTGGGATAAGTTAAGTAGTAGTCAATACAGGGAAGAGTTAAGGGGGTGGGGCAGGTTATTAACCCCTGTAGACCCTAGGAGTTTTCCCCAAAGCCATTACAGGTTGCTGTGCTGTAGGGACGGCCTATAGTATAGTGCGTGTCACGTAGTGCTGTAGGGACACGCCCGATGTTAGGGATACTGTCACAGTAGGGTAGATTAGCTAGGGACACAGCGGATGCTGCGGTTCCTGCTAAGAGGTTCGGATCCAAGTTGGGGTCTGCAGAGACTGTTTCCAGGTTGGGATCGCCCCTGGCGGTCCGCGTGCAAGGAGGCCGGTTGGGGATCAGATGACGCCATCCTACGACTGATCCTTTGTGAAGTCCTTGCAGGCCCGAGTGCAGGAGCACTCGGCTGGTACTCTATACGTGCACCAACAAAGATCATAACATTCTGTTAACACATAGTGGCAGCGCTGACCACGGGACAAAGGGGGTTGGGCTGTGGGCACTGTGGGGATGTTATACGGTGGTGATGTTATGAGTACAATTATGATGTATTGTTATCGTTTATTCATTCAGTAAATCTGATATCCATAATACTGGTGTATGTGGTTTCTGGGTGGGTTCCTATGTTAGGGTCATTCTACATTTCCATAGAATCCTACATAGGTGGAGGCGCTGAAACCGAGACCTTTCCAGAGGATTCACCCCAGGCTCTCACTAGCAGAGGCTCAGGCCTCCTGTGAGCCTGCAGGTATATGCACCGCACCTGGTAACACTATATGTTCCTTGCACCCACAATATATTTGCTATTTGGGGGGGGGGAATACCCGTTACACTAGTATAGGTATGGTAGTCCTATAGTCCATGACTGCTCCTGCTAGTAGTATAGGGGTACCTGCTGTGTCCCCTATAGTATGAATGTATGAATATAATGCCCACAATGAATGGGTTAATGATGATGTGGAGCAGAGATGTTAGCTCATAGTCCGGGCTTTAAGGCGTGTTAGGCTAAGGCCCCGCTCCCAGAGTCAGCGCGCCCGCACTGCAGACAGGTGGGGCGCTGACATACACAGACCGCGATATGCGGTTTGTAGGGAGCGGGAGCCGGAGCGGGAGGTGGGCGGGAGTGGGAGGCTTGAGCGGGAGGGGGGCGTGGCTTGAGTGGAGGGACCCGCTACTCTCCCCCCCCTCCCTCCATGGCTTGGGCTGCTGATTGAAGGTAAGTAAAGCAACACACACACACACAGACAGAGGCAGGCACTCACGCACTCAGGCACACACATACACACACACAGGCAGGCACGCACACACTCAGACACACACACAGACAGGCACTCACGCTGCTTTCACTCCACACTCCTCCCCGCTCCCCGAAGCCTCCCCTCCCCATTGGCTCACAGCCACACCACGTGACGCATCAACGCTAGGGATCACCATTCTCTTGTATCCCATAGCGGCTGACGCGCCACAGCGTGTAGTAAGCTTTGCAGCCAGGGGGGACCGGGACCGGCTCCGCAGGATTCCCCTGCTGGTGGGGAACTCGCGTGTGGCCGCCCGCGCCCCCGAGCGCAGCGGGACCGAGGCCTTAGGTCATCCAGTCTCACTCGCTGACGGTGTGTATCCTGCGTAGCTAGTTGCAGTGCTTATTGAGGAGAATTCTCTTCTGCTACTGAGAGGGTAAATGATCTTAGGATTGTGAGTGTATAATCACTCGATGACTGGTGTTTTTGCGCTTATCCTGTCAGTTTTTTCTGTAGAGATTCTTGTTCCTGGTGTACCCGCTATGATTGGTGTATGGAAATATGATTCCCGCAGTGAACGGGTTAACAATGCTGTAGACTGGAGTGGTTAGCTCCTGGTCCGGGGTTTGAATGCCTCATTAGTAATGCTCTATGTATTCCTATCACTTGTATGCATCTAATGATGTTGCATTTACACACAGATCCCAAGTAAATCCTAATTGCAGATTCAGAATGTATACTGAAGGAGTGTACACAACCTGTGATCATACGTCTGCCAGTTAATAAATGCAAACGGAGGTCTCTCTGCAGCAGCAGAGTCTTTACAGAGCGCAGTCTCCGTGAGGTTCAGTAAGCTTAGTTGAACTCTGAAAGACTCATATAACGCTCCCAGAGGGGACATTAGTGATCAGTTTATGTCTTTACTGTAGTGTGCTTGTCGCATTTATTTGCAGACCATTAAGATTATATATAAAACATTTGGTCAGTAGTGCACCACAAAAGGGATCTTTCTCTGCTGAACGTGTCTCTCCAACACGACTCATCAGACTCTCCACATAGTCTGACTATCTCTCTGGTAGCACACATTACCTAGATCAGCTGGAGCGAGGTTCTCTCTCCTCTCTATAATTGATAGTGGACATGTAAGTACAGACCCGTAATAAAACAGATCATTCTGTGCCACTAAGCAACTTAACTATTGTTCAGTTATCAATCTCAATCAATCAGTTAGCCTGTAGCACATCTGTTAGTGAAAAGAGAATAAAGCCAGTATGTCAAGTTGGTTAAGAGGAGTATGGTCAGCGGTACTGTGTATTCTAACCGATATTAAGGTGTAGTTAAGAACTCCATTCCTGACAGTACTATGTGGGTGTGGCTCAGTCCGTCCTGTTTTAGGAAGAACCCTGTGTTAAATACTTGTCACATATATAGTTGCCATTTCTATCCTACTAAAATGTGTTGCATTGATCTACGTTCAGCCTCACTAATCAGTACTAGCGGAGCCTATCCGCCTTCACTTTCCATTAGACTTTTAAACACCTAAGTCAGTATTCATTATAGACAGTGCCCATTAGGATTAAGTAACCTTGTGCCCCAAGGTTAGCCTGCGTACCTAGCGTAGTATTTTCAAATCGCACTTTAGGTAGTTATTTTAAGTATTTGCTATGAAAAAAAGAGGAGCTATTTGTGGCAATCAAGACTTCCTGTTCCTACAAGGTAAAGGGACCTTGATACAGTAGGTGTACCACATAAGTGTAATTAGTCACCGCTATAAAAAGCAGTGTAGGTTATTTTCCTCATTCAGGTCTTTTGGGTGTATAGTATCAGGTGGGTAAATCCAGAATCCAGAGGTTTATCCACCCAAACCAGTATGTATATTTTCCCAACGAAAACCTGACACATTTTCCTGTTTGCTCTCTGGTCACTGCACTGTAGCAGTGTAATAAAGGGAGATTCATTTAGTCACCCATCCACAGGTAAGGTGTTTAAACTATATTATTTTTGTACCTGTGACACCTCTTGACCTATAAAAGTACGTCTTTATGAACATATTAGTGACATTAGGACGGTCACGAACGGCACACCTGTGAGAATGAGACTTGTATATGTATCTAGCTGATCCACCTATCACCTACAAAATGTCCCTCATTAATAATATCTACCCTCATTCCGTAAACATATATATCTTTACTTTGTTGCCACCATCAAAGAGTTATCAAACATTTGAAGCATGAAGAGGGCAAATCTCTATGTCTTCAATTTAATAACCAAGGAGAGAGAGGAAGTAGGTGGTATGGAACCTTTTAATGGACCAACAAGTATTTGATATATGACAAGCTTTCAATCCTCTGAGGGTCTTTCATTGGATTATGGCAGAAAATACAGAAAAAAATAGTATGTACAGTGTTTGTAAGAGGGATATGTCGTTACAATGGATGTTAAGCAAAAATGGGGGAAAATATAATGTAGAAACAGATGACATAGTGAGAGGTTATTGCTCTTCAATGTTAGCTGTTTCCTTCACTTGTTTTTTTTTAACTTTGCCTAATCCCTCCCACCCCAAAACAGCACTCTTTCCCACAAATGATGTCAACAATCTCATTACAATACATGCACTGTAGATTTAAAAAAAAGTCTAATGTGGGTACAGTAGGGCTACCGACAGATTTCCTGGGGCCCAGGGCTACAGTTCTGACCAGACACCCTCCTTCGAGCTCCATTTCACACCTCGCGAGCCCCCCCCCCCTTATTTCCCTCTCTTCCCATGTATTTCTCTCCCTTCCGTCTCACCTCTCACTCTCCCCCTTCTATCAATTACCCCACACTCACTCAATCCCTGCCTCACATGTATTTCTCTTCCCTGTGTCTCACTCTTACTCCATCTTTTCCTCACTCACTCCCTCACCCTCTTACACTCCCTCGCCCCCACCATCCTTCAATTACCCCACTCACTCAATCTATAACAAAAAACCTTGCCCCTCCCCTAAATACATACCAAACTCTGCCCCCCCCAAATACATATATAAAAAAAACCTCCCCCACCAATACATATAAAAAATACATCCAAACCCCATGACATACTGTATATGGACCTGGGTTTGTGGTTGGGGAGGTATGAGCCTGGGGGGGTTCAGGAGGTATGGGACTGGGGGGGAGGTATGGCCTGGAGGGTGGGAGAAAGGTATGGGCCTTGGGGCTGGGGAGAGCAAGGTATGGGCCTGTGGGGGTGGGAGGAGAGGTATGGGCCTGGGGGTTGGAAGGTGAGAAAGTTGAGAAAATGACATTAAGGGGGGGTCTGAAGTAAACAGCGCTAAGATCTAAGCAGCAATTTTGTCTGAATATTCTTGTCAGCCATCTTGTTTTGTTTGCTCTAGTCCTCGTCTGTCATCCATTTTGTTATGTGCTGTTTCTGTGAAGTAAACTTGTATGCTTGGACGTGTGAAATAGAAGCAGAGATTGGAATGTCTCGCTCCCAGCAAATTCTGTTGATCTTAAAAGACCAGCCAGCTGCAAATGAAAAGGGGGGAGTATAAACAGGGCAGAAATAATGAGAGGCCCTGCTAGCTGGAATCTAAGATAAGTATAGCTTCCCACATTTTAACTGTTTCTCACAAAATTTTCAGTGTCAGGTGAGAGGACTGAAATCATTCTCATGTTCACCCCCTGAAAAATATGGGGACCTCAGAAATGTGGGGTAAAGCTTACTGATCTGGTATAATGATTTTTAGCTGACGCACACATATTCATTTTTTTTTTTTTATACATTTTTGTTATTTCTTGTGACGCACAAGCTATCCCATAAAGGGGCGTGCGTTTTAGTTTTTAGGGTATAAATGTATCGTATACCATATTACCTATCAGAGAGCTTTTGTTTATAAGCTGTCTCCTGTGTGCACCTGTGCATCCATAAGTTCATGCGTTATTCTGTGATTTTAACCCTCAGCTTGTATTTCTTTATTGACGCTTTAACAAAGGTATAGGCCGGGGGGTGGGGGGGGGGGTGAAAGGTATGGACCTGGGGGTGGAAGGTATGGGCCTGGGGGTAGAGAAAGGTATGGGCCTGGGGGCTGGGGGGGAGGGAAAGGTATGGGCCTGGGGGGGAGAGAAAGGTATGGGCCTAGGGGGGGGAGATATGGGCCAGGAGGGGGGGAGGTATGGGCCTGGGAGGGAGGTATGGGCTTGGGAGGGAGGTATGGGCCTGGGAGGGAGGTTTGGGCCTGGGGGGGAGGTATGGGCCTGGGGGGGAGGTATGGGCCTGGGGGGGAGGGGGAAGGTATGGGTTTCAGGAGGGGGGAGGAGGGAGGTATGTGCCCAGGAGTGTAAGTGAATAGGACTACGAGCAAGGAGGAGATTACCTTGAGGGCTGGAGTCTGAAGGTTCAAGGAGGGATCTTCAGAAAGCGGGGTGGGGCCTTTGAGGGGCTGCTGCTGATGGCCCCAGAAGGGGGCCCTTCAGACAGCCAGTGGTGGGCCTTGGAGGGGCTGCTGACAGCAGGTAGGTTTGGGACCCAGACACACAGACAGACACACAGAAACACAGGACCGGTATAAAGCAGCTGCACAGCGGGGAAGATTCAAACACATTTTTCCCCGCCTGTGCAGTTGCTTATGTAGCAGGGTTCCACCTGGACCCCCCCCCCCATCCCCTCTTCTTACCTCTGCTGCGGTGGTTGGAGCGAGTGCCGCCGGAGTCAGCGTAAAACCTGGTGGCTAGCCTGACAGGTGGGGCAGTGAGCAGGGAGCGCTCCGGTGTTGTGGAGGTTCCGCAGTGCACCCGGCTAGCGGGGACCGCCATCTTTAAAGCTGCGCATGCGCAGAGTAGCCAGGGTACGGTGGCCAGTAGGGAGAGAGGCTTGCGCATGCGCAGTAGCTCAGGCAGAGTGGCGGCCATTGCCTATAGGCTCTGCATGGGGAACTACAACCCCCAGCAGCCCCAGGGTCTGTTAGTCAGCTGACCCAGCAGAGCCAATAGAGCTGCAGCTTTCCCCTGCACCACAGAAGATACATTTCGCGCACAGAGGAGCATGCCAGTCGGAGCTGGGATAAGGAAGGGGTAGGTTGCATGTGCAGGTGTGCGTGGAATCTGCAGTAGGCCAGAAAACCCGTTAGGCCCCGACTCCCCTCAGTGTGTAGTTGCAGCAGGGACCGGCCCATAGGATAGGAACACGGCCCTGTAGTACCAGAGAGAGTGAGGGACACAGCCAGGATGTGTTGGTATCTTGGGCCTTGGTGGTCTGCAATTATATCATCCTCTGCAGAGTGCGCGACATTCTAAAGGTGGATCACTCCACATGGGAGCCACCTACAGTAGAGGGGGAGGTGTCGTGGAGCACCTTTCTGGATCCGTGGATCCCAACGACAGCATCTGCGCGCCTGGGTGTAGCATCCCCCAGCAGGTACCTCATCGCAACATGAGCACGAATGTACACCTCAATTTTAGTGAGCAGCGCTGTCTCACACACTTGGATGGGTGTGGGACTCTGAGGACACGGTGCTGGGGGACACGGTGTGGGGTTACGGCCCTGTGAGGCCTAGTGTTGCACTGTGGAACTATTGTGTGTTGTCTATGATTATTAGAAACTGACCCTGGTTACATATGGTATAGTGTGGTGCACCTGCTGGCTTACAGGACTCCTGAGTCTCCCGTGGTGGTATGGGGAATATCATCAGGACTGGCTTTCGAGGTATGGCTGAGTCAAACTCACTATTGGTACAGCGCCTCCATCTTTTCCAGACCCCCAGTGTTAAAGGGAGGAGTCTCTGAAAGAGAACCTCTTGGTGCATCTTCTCTCTGAATGACTCCAGGCTCAGACAAGAAGTGTTCTTTATCAACGGTATACTTTATTTGTTCCAAGCATGGCAGACTGCCCATCATGCAGCCAGTCTCTCAGCCGCTCATCACAGGTTGCCACCCGAAGGAAGTCCCTGGACACCACTCCTAGTCAGGGCCCTAGAAGCTGTCCTTGCTCTTCCCTTACTCCCTGGTGGAGTAAGAGGTATAGTCTTCCCTCACCACTCCCAGAGGGAGGGCCACAACAACTGACAGAGCCCTGGCAGTTTGCTGGGACAGACTAGCCTCTCTCAAGAGGGGAGAGGCACTCTAAATTCCGGAAGTGCTATGCAATAAATAGTTCCAATAGGCACCACCCGTGTGTCACTGTAATTGGACACAAAGCCTGATGACACTATCTTCACTGAATTACTGCACAGCACATGTGTGTGGGGAGAAACCCCATGATTACTCCTGGCAAACCTGCCCTTACCAGAGATTATTGCACAGGAGGAGAAAGAACTATAACCCCAAAACTACACAGGGCTTCATAACATTGAGGTGTGGTTATATATATGTCCTGTAACAGGGTTATTCTACACCATAGAATCCCGCACAGGTGGAGGCGCTACCGAGCATCGTTCCAAGATACACCCCAGGCTCCCAGCAGCAGAGGCTCAGGCCTCCTGTGAGCCACAGGTATTGCACCCTACACACACCGTAGCTACACATCTCCCACTGGTGGGAGGGGGGAACGACGTGTGCTACACTTACTGCTGCGGCCGAGTTTATTCGAGCATTTGCCCGTTCTCGGCCGCAGCAGTTACCTGGCGCGCGCCGGAGGGTGCCGGGCGCGCGCCGAAGCAGCGGAGGAGAGGCCCGCCGATCGCGGCTTCCCCCTCTCCCCTCGGGGAGCCCTGGACGTGCGTGCAGGGGGCGCAGGCACCCGATGACGCGTGACCACGCATCGGAGACGCGCGGCACGCCGAGGGGCTGCCACTTGCAAGCCGGGAAATCTCCCGGCTTGCGGTACTGGCCACACTGCAATAAAGTGTGTCGCCAGTGTATATCAGGTAGGCCCCACCCTTGAGGAAAGCCCTGATTGGCTCTCCCAAGCAGACTTCAATTAAGATAGCATGTCTGCATTTATTTTCTGACAAGTGGACTGGCGGGGGGCCCGGGCCCCCTGACTCATCGGGCCTGGGACAGCAGTACCTTCTGTACCCCCTGTCGGCGGCCCTGGGGTACAGTATTATGTTGCCATAACTGGGGGAGAGGTATGCGGTGGATTCAGCTACTGTGGGTTCTGTGTGCTGTAGGAGAACCAATGCATGAAAACAGGAATCTTAGGTCAGTATGGTGTACTGTAATGTTTGAATGCACAACATAATGTTTGCAAATACTGTTTTTTTGCCATTGTTGCAAGCCCACTACCCTAATGTGTGTCTTTGTTTGCATAAAACTGCAGCCACGTCTTGATGCACCACTAACACTTACCTGCCAGATGTAATAATAGTAATCCATCCATGATTCATTCACACACCTTTGTAGGTGTCATGTTCTAGCCTAGAGTACCCATGCTTATCCGCTGGCACTGCTGCTACTCTGCTAGCTCTCTCAATGTCATGTTCTAGCCTGCAGTACCCATGCTTATCCACTGGCACTGGGACTGCTGCTCTGCTAGCTCTCTCAAGGAACATTCCAGACCCTGAAACCTGACACCTCTGCACCTGTGCTCTAACTCTCAGCCTGCCTATATAAACTTCCCCTTCCTGTCTGTCAGTGCCTG
This sequence comes from Ascaphus truei, assembly GCF_040206685.1. Taxonomy (NCBI): domain Eukaryota; kingdom Metazoa; phylum Chordata; class Amphibia; order Anura; family Ascaphidae; genus Ascaphus; species Ascaphus truei. The sequence continues at coordinate 349,881,085 of NC_134486.1, forward strand.
TTTATACTGGTTCCTGTGTTTGCTGCTGCTATTGCTGTTCTCCTGTTTCTGTCTCCTCGCTGCCATCCTCTGCTTGTGACCTTGACCACGCTCCCTGCTGTTCCTGCCACTGGGATCAACTCCAGCTGTAGATCAAGCCTTGACAGTAGGTTACCAGAGCATGGGTGGTAGAGCACCAGTACATGTGGTGCACATAAGGGTTCTGCTGCCATGTGTATGGGGGCTGTCTGTACAGTGGTAATGATGGGAGTGCTGGGGGTACTGTGGTGTCTGCTGAGGATGTGGGCACTGCGGGTGCAGCGACATATGTGGGATTGGCAAGTACTGTGGTGTCTTCTGGGTAAACATGTACTGTAGTGTCTGCTGGGGATGCAGGCACTCTGTGTTTAGTGGGGTCTGTGGAATCGCCAGGTACTGTGGAGACTGCTGGGGATACAGGTACTGTGGGTGTGGTGGGGTCTACTGATCGTGTGCTGTCTGCACGTACAGGAGGTATTGCTGACATTGCTCTGACCTCAGCAACGGTGCTGGTGTTGTGTGACATTCAGGATTTCTAGTAATTCCATGTGACATTGTTACATTGTATATTGTATAGGAACCCGTGCCTTAGACAAAGATATTCAGTGCGGTATCTGCTAGACACATACTGAATTGCAATTACATATAAAAACCTCAGTGAACGAAATGTTGCCACGGCTGGAATCTCGTAGCTTGTCACGGAACCGAAAACAGTAAGCCTGGCTACATCTATGTATGTGGTTAAAAGTGGCTCTGAGACACTACTAGTTTTATGATTTAAAAAAATATCCGTGAACATGCCCTTTAATAAGGAAGTTGTAGCTTTAGCTGTAGTCTTAAAATTCACATCAGATTAAAATTGCAACCAGCGCTGGCCTCTTATGACCAGGTTATTCAGTATATAGTTGGACAACCCACGCAAACTCAGACTTACGTGAAAATATAGACCCTCCAAAAATATTTTGGGAAAGTTTGTCTTGTACTTTTTTACAATTGTCATTGAAAATTATAAATTAAAAAAATATATAATTGCATCAATCTCATCCGTATTTCTTCAGTAGGTGAAAATAGCAGCTATTTTAAAGTGGTCAGAAACTTACTATCTGTATTTCTGAGTTGAGGAAAGGAAAGAAAATACAGTACTCAATAGTAACATAATGTAAGGGGCTGTACTGACAGTGTATTCATGTGGATAGGGAGACGAATTATATGGTTTTTTTTATCAATAAGCCTGTGCTGTAAATGTAATAAAAAATTGCAGTAATATAGCCTAGATTCTTTGTGAAAAAAACACTACGGTATCAATTTTGAAAATTATTCCGCGCTGAATAAAGGAGTTTCATTATAATAAGTTCAACAAGCAATATAAAAATTAGATACTTTCCAAATGTCATTAGAGAAACATTATAATGTTTTTATTAAGAATGGGCAGGTTCGAAATCCAAACTTCGTCAATGGCAAAGTTCGTTCGGAAGTTTGAGTCAAACTTCGAGCCATCCTGAGAGGCTTAACCTCAAATTCGCTGTTTGTTGGTTTTTAATAAACTGGGAAAACTTGACTTCGTAAAGGAAAAAATGTGCAAACTTTTGCAAAAAAAGTTCAAAATTTGAAAATCTAAAGCCAATCGAGTTCCAGCAAAATTAAATTATTAAAAAAAAATTTAGAGCCCAATTCAAACCACCAATACCTGTGCACACCCTTACAATTTTGTCTTTAAAGAATCTTACAAAAAATTGGTAAAGTACTGTAATGGGGGAAACTCGTTAACAGCAGCTAGACCTGTTGGGTGTGGTCCAGGTAATAGTTAAATATAAGCCTTGCAGAAGGCAGGGTACTAACAAGCCCAGCTGAGCCTAGCAACGGGTTAACATGCAGGAAATGAATGGTTTCTCTGTGTCTGCCTGGTCTGCGTACAGACCACAAGTGCATGTCCTTGCACCCGGGCATGAGGGTCATATCTCCATCTCCTTGATGCCAAGGGACTCCAGTTATTTACAGTATAAACATGTCTATAGACGTATATGGACTTGAATACACTGGAAGCTGAACTTTGACCTAGAAAAAGCCTATACTTTATGTTGCTGACAAACAGCTGAATAAAAGCCTACATTATTTTCCCCAAAACAAGTCTCCTGTCTTCCCCTCAGCACCCCAAAACTGGAACAATCTACCGGAGACTCTCACATTCACGACCAGTCTAAATTATTTCAAACCTAAGGCTGTCTCACATTTTAATCTGGTCTGTAACTGTTACATACGCCTATAATATATATTATCTTTAACTGTGCATGCAATGTCTTGTATATAATGTATACCCTGTTCACTTATGTAACTATGTATTTGTCACCATGTATTTGTCATCTTAACTCTATGCCCAGGACATACTTGAAAACGAGAGGTAACTCTCAATGTATTACTTCCTGGTAAAACATTTTATAAATAAATAACTAAAATAAATGCAATCGTCTGCAAGTACCAAATAACTTTCTATGGTTCCTAAAAGTATGTCTATACATTTTGTTATGTGGAAATAAAGATGCTATTTTCAAAATGTATAGACTACAAAGTAAAACACATCTTAAAGCACACTAAGGTGACAGCTATAAAGATATATTTAATACCATTGCTTCTTAAATATGTGCATTTAATGTGTAGTCAGAAGTATAGTGCATAATCCTGTTGTGTATGACCCTGGGCTTGGAGTCTCAGCCACTATGGTACGTGCCTCCGACATATTTCCAGACGTATATTTATCGTTAGAATGTCGTGGCAAAAATTACAGGGTAGAAGTTTAATATTCCTAGGATTTATGCATCATGCCATTAACCTGATGTGAAGAGAGACATGTGTATATTGCATTCCTTAGCGTAAATATAGCAAAGCAGTTTGCAATTCTGACCTTGCATCAGCTTGCGATTGGTAAATTATCAAAAGGGGTCGGGGTAGAATTAACTGGCACACAAATAGAGGTAGCCTGTTTAAATGTATCAGTGACTGCGACAAGGAAAGATCTCTGCTGCTGTCCTGTGAGCCCAGTGCTGCAAGTGTAAAATTCGGTTAGTTTAATTTCCTGCAGTTTGCTGGGAGAAGAGAATCACAGGCTGACCACATGTGGGACAACACCTTCCTTACTAATTGTGCAAGTGTTTAGTAATGCTGTAATATTGATGTAATAGTTAATTGCAATTAACTGCTTTATCTTTTTTCAAGGGCTATTAAGAGATGAAAATGAAGACAACCATTTGGCTTGGGATGTTTGTTTTTCATTTTTTATTGGGTATCAGTTGTGGATTATATGACTATTTGATTACTTCCTGGGAGGACTTCTTCAAGATTGGGGTTCCTCATCCAAACTCTGACTTTCAAAAATCTGACTACCTTGACTCCCATACAGTACTGTACGTCTTCACTCATACAGATTTCTAGTGCCTAATATAATTACTAGTTCCACTTTCTTAAACCTACCATCTGTGTGCCATTTATACTTTTTTATATAACAAGCATGTCAATGTATATGGATTAAAAATTCAAGGGATTTCCAATGAAATTACGGAACACAAACAAAAAAAAATCAAATCAAAACAATACAATGACAATTAAGAACAAAGTTGCATAAGGCAGCCCCATAGTATGAAAAAAGCTTCAAATGCATTTTGAAGGAGATTGCTACTTTAATGGACTGAAATATTCCATGCACTTTCATAATCTTTTGATATAATACCAATCCCCTATCATACCCATCTAACAGGCACTTTATTTATTGAGAAATGATTCAGTCCACGCACCTGGATCTGATTAGGATACAAACCTGATTACGCTTCCCATGAGATTAATCAGCACTCAAGATGAGTGTTAGTACTTGGAGGAGTGAAATCTGCTACTTGTACAATTTATGGTAAAAAGAGACATGCAGTACTGTATGTATGTATGAACACTAAAGTCCTCCTTTATTTGATAGCTATCTCTATCAAATAGAGGAGGACTTTTTGATCTGTCACACACATTTCTTAAATGGGAATCATACAAATTTGCATTTGGGGAAATTAATTTCTGTTGATACCATCTGCTGCACTAAAACTGAAATTAAATCAAGAACCGCATATTTTTTATACTACACAATCAATTACCAAGGCCCTTGCTTCTGTCATCTGTACTGCACTCTTAAGTAGAAAGGAAGCAGAACGCCCATAAAAAAAACTCAAGGTTTATGTGAGACTAGTAGTTTCCCACAAAAAGTCACTTAGTATGAGACTGTTTCCATATAATCTGAACGCATATAGGGGAAGCTATCAAGGGTTTTCCAATGGACATTGATTTTAAATTGACGCTAAGAGTGCCAATGCCATGTTGGGGTATTTGTGTCAATGTACGAAAGTGCCTTTTGTCAAATGTACTCTACTTAAGCCAGTGAAACATATGGGGAGTGACTTTTGGAGCAGCTATAGTAAGTGAGGAGTTGATATGCTATATTTTAATATGATCAACATTTGTATCTGCCAATTGTCCATTTTTCTTCTCATTTAGGGTAATTTATTAAACTGTGATAGTGCTGATCGGGGCGCTATAACGCAGAAACTGCTATTACAGTCATAGGGAATTTCCGTGGAGTCATTTCCGTGTGGTACGGCATTATCACAGTTTAATGAATAACCCCATACAGGTCTGAGAAGGCATAAACCTCTGTACTTAATAGATCATTGTCAGATGTAAGAAACTCAAATAATACATTTAATGTATTTTGCAATTGTGCAAATTGATGCAAAAGAAAAAAATTGGACCACACAAAAGTATTCCCAGTTGTGGGTCAAAATACTCGAGCATAAACTGGGCTGACGCTAGAAGGACTTAATGTAGCCATAAAATTGGACCATGCAAAGGGAAATGAAGCAGACTACGGTCCTGACGTTGCGAGAAGTTTATACGCTTACAAATTGCCACATTTTAATTGAAGGAATTAATTTCACCTTGACATACAAAAAACGATACATGTTTACAGTATAAGTAAAACAAACCACGTCCGGCATAGACTGATTCACAGAGCCTAAAATAACAGCATAATGACTTCTCACATGAAATAACATTATAATTACTTCTTACTGATTCACAGAACTAAAAATAACATTATAATGACTTCTCACTCACAACATAGCATCACAATTACTTCGCCACAACATATTTTAAAAATGTGTGGATATGTATGCGCACTTTCCCCGCAGAAAAAGCTATCTGTAAGTGTGAACTTTTATTTCATCCAGTGCAGCCTTTTACTTTATTTTTCAATTCATAAACTATAGCGATATCTCTTTCATTTCTGTTTGCCGTTTGCTTTCAAAATGAGTTCCTGTGAATTCTTTCAGAGCCACAATCATTATCTCGATCGTATTCTTTGTTTTACTTTCTGAGTCACTGAATTTCTAATGAGTGGGCAGAGAATGTTTTGTATTGTGACAAATGTCAATGTTTATGTACAGAAAATGAAGTGGTCTTCAACTCACTAGCACAATAGTCCTTTTCAGTATGAGATAAGGCGAGATGAATGTACATTAAGGGGCCTATGCAGAGAGCAGCGAATTTTAAAATTGGCGAGTTTAATAAAAAGTAGCTTTTTTGGGGAGTTTTATTCTCCATATGCAGAAATGTGCAAATTCTGCTATGTTTAACATGAATGCGTGTGGCGAGTTTAAATTGGCGAGATGCGCGCTGCAGAAATGTGTTAAAAAAAAATTGCGCCTTTTTTTTTTCTTTGCTATGGCCGCAAGCGGCAGCTTCTTGCCAACTTTTCCTGGCGACCAAAAAAGAGACAATCGCGCCATTTTAGGATATCTCTGCATTAGGATATTTTTAAAACTGGCGAGATGGAGGTTCTCGCCAGCCGCGAGGCGAGTTTTAGAAATAGAAAAAAAAAATTGGCGCGTTTTTCGTAACTCGCCATTTTCTGCTGTTTTCTGCGCGATTTTCTCCAAAAAATGGCGAGTTTTGAAATAGCGCTGCTCTCTGCATAGGCCCCTAAGAGTTTAAAACATAGTTGCCATTATAAAGTAAATGCCCTATGTACAGCACAATAATGAGACAGTCAGAAGCCGATCTTTGGTAGGAATTTTAATGGTATGGATGGAGATGAAAGCATATTAGGGATATCAGAGAAGCTAAATACAGTATGTAGGTATAGTGAATATGCATTGCAGTCACGGTTTCTGGGAATGCTAATATACTATACAGTACTTCCTTGAATAGGTGGGTTTTCATTTACTACTTAGAGATAAGAGCGAGGCTTTGTTAAGAGTAAAAGAAACAGACCAACATAAACATAAAGTGGCAGTGCATGATAAATTCACATTTTCTTTTTTGATAGATAAATAGGGCTGAGAAATATCATAGGGTGGAAGAGAAATTATATGCAGACAAAACATATGGGAAACAGTTGGAAATGTAAATCGGATGTAGCAGACGTTAACGTGATGCATTGTATCAATAAATGTGTTAAATATTGCGTTAAGAAAAGGAAGTTGCTGCGTTACCATTTTTACCATTGGAGCTTAGTTGCATTTCTGCATGAAGTGTCACGCCTGCGGTGGAGCAATGCATTGTATTAATTAGAGCAAGAGACTCTGCTACATCTGCAGTATATGAAAGCGTACAGCAATGCAAGGCCATGATCAAGTTGTTACAGCACTGGAACCAGGGGACGACAGAGGCAAATCCAAGCAAAGGGAAAAATATCAAGCATAAATGGGGTCCTGAGTATGAAGAAGAGAGAGTATTCAGACATAATGTCTGGGCAATGTGTTTGAGGATAAATGCTATTATGAAAAATAATTAGATTGAAATTAGTGCAGTTGGAAGGATAGTACTTTTTGTCTTGGACATATCTGGGCATTGGAGGGATGCAGGGAAAGCAAATGAAGGCAAACCTGCACTCTATGGGTGCTATGCACTAAGCAGTGATAACTGCTTTAAAGACCGATAAATGGCTGCGTGCTGTGAGATTCACTAAGCAGTGATAACAGTGCTTTATCGGCCTTAAAAGGCATTTTTTTCAGCCAATGGGAAAAAATACGTCCGATCAGGCAAAAAATGGCAAACCCGCCATTTTTTGCCAGTCAGCGGGATGCACAAAGCAGTGATAAGTACTGCCAAGACTTAAAAGCACGCCAGATTTTTGCACCAGCTAAAGGCTGGTGCAAAAGAGCTGGAGACAGTTTAAAAAAGCATTGTTTACCTTTTTGTCAGCATACCATTAATACAACAGGACGGCGGGTGTCCCCCCGGGTGATCCCTGCGGGAGTCCGGGGGTCCCCACTGGCCTGCGGTACCAATCGTGTGCCCCCCCAAAAATAAACAATACTTTAAAATAAATACACACATGGATAATAGTGCATTTTTACATTTAAAATACAACATTAAACAGCGTAAATAAATCTTGCACTCACCCCTGCCAGGCTGCCACGATGAAGGCCGCCCTCATTCTCATCACAGTCAATGTACTCCGTTGCCACAAACAATACAGTACATTAAAAAAAAAACAATCTAATGTCCCCTAACCCCTTAATCACCTTAGCGGTTAGTAACCGCTATAGTAATTAAGGGGTTAACCCACCCTCTGCCACTACCCACCCGGGAGGCCTAACCTCCCTGCCCAGGCAACTACCCCCACCCTTCACCCATTAATTGGTACAGTGGGTACATCATGATTTACCACTATTGCAAGAAATGGGTAAGGAATAAAAAAACAGGCCCAAATCAAAAACATTACATAGCTAAATAAAACACAGCACATAGCAAAATAAAACACAGCACATACTGTAGCAAAATAAAACACATCACATAGCCAATTAAATAGATAACAAATGCCAATAAAACAATTGAACGGCACATCATGCCCATATAATATGGGCATCATTCAACACTATGCCAGTCAATGGTCAACCTAAAAAAAAAAAAATCACAAACAAGATCTAATGCAATCAAATCAATGAGAAAATAAAAACATATAAAGAAGTAAACAGAACTGAATTACTACCAATTAATTAATCCAATCCAAAATAAATACCACAATTAACAATTAAAACACCAAAACAAAACCATTAATAAATAAATGAAAGCTCAAAGTAAAAACCATCAGACAAAATCTAACTACCAAAAACAAGCCACTATTAAAAAGCAAGCAACCCCCCCCCCCCCCGAAAAACTATTTAAAACACCACTAAAAATGACATCTTACTAAATAAAAATAAAAATTAAATTGGCTAAACATTTCTAAACAAAGAAGCAAAATACATTTAAAATACAAAAAAGCAAGCATTTGCAAAAAACAACCATTGCTTGTCCCCTGTATGTATGTTTATCCATAAAGAAACATACATTAATATAGTGGCAATGAATGGGCATTAAAAAAAAATCAGTTTTTTTTTTTTAAACATGTAAAAGAAAAATAACATACATTATGTTTTTCCTTACCTTTAGATGACTTCACCCTCCGATTCCTGGGGACACCGCAAGCTCTCGAACCAATCCACGAACCCAAACAGCAACAGGTAAAATAAATCCAAAGTCTTCTTTCTTTTTCTTCATCTGTAATCCAATTTTGGGGTCTTCTGGGGTCTTCTTCTTCATCTGTATCTTCTTACAGCTTCCGCAGGCACACCCTTGTAGGTCCTTCCTCCTCTGCTTCTTGCTGTAAAATGTGGCTGCATAGGCTTTTATAGGCCGATGATGTCACATTTTCGGCAAATGGTTCACACGGCTCTGATTGACCAGTGAAAACCATGTGCCTTTTCTTTCTCTTTTTTTTTTTTTTTTTGTGACGTCATGGAAAGGAAATGAAGCCAGCCAATCAGAATGGCTGTGCTTCGTTTTCCTTTAACATGATGTTATCAAAAGCAACATGGCTGCCGTCACATGGTACTTGAGCCAATCAGATTGTGGGAACTATATCCCCAATCTGATTTGTTGTTGTAGACCATGTGACTCCCTTTGGATGATGTCACATCCTTTCTCCAAAAAACTCTGTCACATGGTCTACAAAAAACAATCAGATTGGGGATATAGTTCCCAGAATCTGATTGTCTCAAGTACCATGTGACAGCAGTCATATTGCTTTTGATGACGTCATGTTAAAGGGAAAGGAAGCACAGCCATTCTTATTGGGTGGCATAATTTCCTTTACATGACATCACCAAAAAAAAGATAAGGCACATGGTTTTCACTGGCCAATCACACTGCGGTAAGCTTAAAACTCCAATTCAAGTCAATGGGAGCTTCAGTAATTGGCCACATCAAAGCTTATTTTACAAGCCCCTAAATGAGATTACCAACCAAAAAAGAGAGATAAGAAAAAATGCAGAAGAGCAAACTGTGTTTCACTGCTACTTAGTAAAAGAGACAACAATTATGGGAAAGAAACCAATTCAAGCTTTGTCACAGATGCCAAACAAACTAGAGAATACACAGACGTAGCAACACTTATTTTCTCTGCAACCGGGGAAAGCAGCGCAACTGTGACCTCTTGAGGATTATCACTGTGGGGGGTCCAATCCAGAAGCATGGACCACCCTCCCCCCCCCCCCGCCAGAATGTCACGGCAGACACTGTCTCCAAGGCTTTTTGTATATGTTATATTACTGTATATATATTTCGGTTTTCTGTCTTTTGTGAGTTTTCATGTTATCTCTGAGGATTCCATCCATCCTGATAGCGAGGTAAAATCTACATTTATATTGAGAAGTTTGTCAAGGTGTTGCGGTAAGTTTATATTCAAGGCGTGAGACTTTGATTGGTTTAGTTCAACGCTGATATACTGTACAGCCAAAGACGCCAAGTGCTTGGAACAGATTAAGGAGGGTAGTAAGTGGTGTGGATAGAAACATTAATATGTAATTTGCAAACAGTGACATTTTATACTGCCCCACCTAAATACCCAAAACATTGTGGTCCAGTCAGAGTGAGATTGTAATTCAACTAAAAAAAATTGATTACGGAAAGTAACAATATGAAATCCTTAAAATGTAAAAATATGACAGGGGAACTTATGAATATTAACACAATTTTAACAAATATTTTAGGAGAGCCTCATGCTCCAGATCAGCCGTTTCAGGTCGGCAAACTGCCTCCGTGGCGAAACTCGTCTTGAGCTTACTTTGGTTTTTGGAGAGATCTTCTCCGCTACTCCCGAAACACTACCCGGCAGTCTTGAAAATCCTTTGTGGGGATCCGCCATCAATATTTTTTATTATTTTTTTTTTTTTTTTTTTAAACCTTTGGCGGCATATTTCTGGTCTTTGGCACTTAAGCTAACATAGCTGATTTGGTCTACAGTTTGTACTCTATAATGGTGTGTAACCAACATCGTATGGACGCTGCACTAAGCCACGTCCATGCAGTCACGTGCCACGCATGCACCTCGGGTATAATCGTTTTAAGGTTATGTTGCATTTAATTGGTTAAAATATAATGTCAACTTGGACATCTTATAAATTGAAGAATAATGTATGGTGATAAAAACCACAGGGTATCATGAGCTCATTACATTTTTAAAGAAAACATTTGCAAACAAAGTGTTAGCAACTAATTGTTTATTGTTTTAAGTGGTACTAACATGATACTGATGCAAGTAAAAATAATTATTTATTGGTTTTGTTATTCTATGTTAATGTTTCTCTTTCCATCCTTTGGATTTTTAGTGTTATCAGAAGGATGGAATGTTGTAGCAACAAGAAATGTAACCCCTACTTTCTTTTCTTTCTCTTCTGATTTTAACTTACAGACTTTATGCCACTTGATGACATTGAATGATTTATGGTTGTATAATATGGATGACACATGGATGACACATGGATGACACATGGATGACACATGGATGACACATGGATGACACATGGATGACACATGGATGACACATGGATGACACATGGATGACACATGGATGACACATGGATGACGCGGCTCAGTGAGTAAAGACACTGACTGGCACAGTGTTTGAAACAGGGGAGCCTGGTTCAATTCCCGGTGTCTGCTCCTTGTGACCATGAGCAAGTCATTTTATCTCCCTGTGTCTCAAGCACCAAAAACATAGATTGTAAGCTCCACGGGGCAGGGACCTGTGACTGCAAAATGTCTCTGTAAAGCGCTGCGTAAAACAAGTGGCGCTATACAAGAACTTATTATTATTATTACTACTAACAAATGTTTATTTCCTTCCCTTTTGAAAATCTATGTGTAGTTTTGGGGTTACATGCCTTTCTCCTCCTGTGCAATAATCCCTGCTAAGGGCAGGTTGCCAGGAGTAATCATGGGTTTTTTCCCCACCCCCATGTGTTGTGTAGTATCTGGTGAAGGTAGTGTCATCAGGCCCTGTGTCCAATTACAGTGACACAGGGGTGGTGCCTATTGGAGCTATTTAGTGCACAGCACTTACTGTATTTCGGCAGTGTCTCACCCCACCTGAGTGAGACTGGTCTGACCCAGCAAACTGTCAAGGCTTTGGCAGCATTTGTGGCCCTCCCTTAGGGGAGAGGTGTGGGCAGGCTATTCCCCTTACTCCATCAGGGAGCAAGGGAAGAGCAAGGACAGCTTCTAGGGCCCTGACTAGGAGTGAGTGTCCAGGGACTTCCTTTGGGTTGGCAACCTGAGATGAGCGGCTAACAGACCGGCTGCTATGATGGGCAGTCAGCCAATGATGATGCTAATAAATGATGCCAAAGATAAAGAACGCTTCTATCCTGATTGTGCACCTTCTTCCCAAATGACCCCACAAAGAGGTTCTCTTTCAGAGACTCCGACCTACTATGCTGGGGGTCTGGAATAGATGGAGGCGCTGTACCATGAGTGAGTATAACTCTGCATTACCTCATATGCCAGTCAAGATGCCATCCCCCATACCATCGCGGGAGACTCAGGGATTCTGTAAGCCAGCAGGTGCACCACACTACACTTCATATAACAGGGGTCAGTGTCCACGGAAGGGGGTCAATAGGAGATGGGCCCAGGCAAACACTCTTACATATATATAAAGTTAATGCCAGGATTACAGTATATACAAATATACTACAGTACATTTGACAAATAGGTAGTTAACACTATGCACATGAGAGAGAGAGGATTTTGTTATGGAGAAAATAAATTGCATGTGAATAGATGGTAATGAGTATGCAGAATTCTGTAATGAAAGGTATGCATGTAAGGATATTGCAAGAGATATTCACAGAATGTGTGGGCATCCAGCCAAGGAGAGCATTGGTGACTATTGTAGGCCCAGGTTAAAGATGTGGTGGCGCAAACGGTAGAGAAGTGTTTGCTCTGTATGCAGGAAACCCCCAAGAAAAGGGTAAAAAAAAAACCTATTAAATGTCATGTACCTTCAAAAGTCTAAGTACTGGATGAAGTGATGGTTTGGAAGTGATGATAACATTTGATTTTAGACAAATGTCTCTTCCGAAGACAAATTCGGAAAGGAATAACAATTGAGGTTTTTGAGAAATAAGGCGAGCAAGTCATACAAGAAAAGCGTAACACACCCAAATCCCAAAAGAGGGGAGCCATACAATCGCTGTATTTGGATTATGTCAATTGTATTCTAGACAAAAGGTAACTGCTAAGGATAGAAACTGCTTTTCATTGGTTTTATAGATGCACCCGATCGACAAAGACGCAGGAAAGACGTCACAATGGAATCAAGAACACAAAGGATTGCAAGACTGAAGCCACCAATCATATTTAACTTTATTTTTTGTTATCTTTGAGACAATGTACCAGAGGGACATTTATTATTAGTGTTTATCTAGGGTGGCCAGATTTTCAAAATGAAAAACCGGGACACAATAAAAAATTATTTATAAAACAAATTACATCACGTGACGCACCCCGTTGCCATGACAATGAGACACTGACGTCAGGCGGTGACATGTTAAAATGACAATGTGGCATCACGTGATGCCTCGGCACCATAATGCGTCCCGTTGGTGGGGGATGCAGTGTGTGTCTTTGTGTACAGGAGGTGGGCCCTGCAGTGCATGTTTGTGTGTATATAAATAATGAAGACATTAATTAAAATTAAAATAATTAACAAATTAAAATTAAATAAATAATTGACAAATTAAAATTAAATAAAAAAAATTAGGCATTAATTAAAATTAAGACTTTTAAAAATGTGACCTTCCTGACCTTACACTTTGCAAAATAGGGTCTCTTGCTCTCCTCGTGGCAGTCAGTGACATCACTGCAATGCAGGGCAGCAGACAGCTTTCCTGGGGCCCAGGAAGAACGTTTTCAATGGGGCCCTCTACCCACGTTTCGGCGGCCTTGCGAGAACCCCCCCTTCTCACACACATCCTCACTCTCACCCCACCTCACACTCCCCAGTCACCCATTCCTTCCCCCCCTCATCCATTCCTTCCCCCCTCTCTCTTACACCCCCATCCCATGTATTTTTCTCCCCTCCCCACACTCAACCTCCCTACCCAATATACATGCACACACAATGACACACACACAGTGACAAACACACACAGCCCCCCCCCTCATACTTCCCACTCCTCTCCTCATACCTGCCCCCTCATACTTCCCCCTCTTCATCTCCTCTCATACCTCCTCTCCTCAGACCTCTCCCTCCCCATCCTTTCCTCATACCTACCCTCTCTCCCCTCTTTAATCTCCCCTCCTCATACCTTCCCCATCCCTTCCCCATCCCTTCCCCATCCCTCCTCATACCTGCCCCATCCCTCCTCATACCTGCCCCATCCCTCCTCATACCTGCCCCATCCCTCCTCCTCCCCTCCACATACCTTCCCCTCCCCCTCCTCATACCTTCCCCATCCCTCCTCATACCTGCCCCGTCCCTCTTCCTCCCCATACCTTCCCCTCAGCTCCTCATACCTTCCCCTAGCTCCTCATATCTCCCCCTCCTCATACCTTCCCCTCAGCTCCTTATATCTCCCCCTCCTCATACCTTTCCCTCAGCTCCTCATATCCCCCCTCCTCATACCTTCCCCTCAGCTTCTCATATCTCCCCCTCCTCATACCTTCCCCTCAGCTCCTCCTATAACACACACAGACCGACAGGAGACACACACAGAGACAGGACACACACACACCCCTCTCTCACTGAGAAGCAGCTCACTCCATCTGGCCTGGTACTAAGCCCCGCCCCCGAGATCCTTTGACCTCCAACCAATCCCCTGCTTCTACTCTCTAAGCCCAGCCCCCCCAGCATTCTAACATGAAAAAAATACTACCCGGCTGCCGCATCCTCCTCCTAGTCTTCGGCGCCGCCGCTCGCTCCCCCCACGCATCCCCCCCGCGCACCGTCGCCAACTCCCCCGCGCACCAGGGAGAAAAACCGGGACATTCCTGGGACGGACGGGCAACCGGGACTATCCCGGCAAAAACGGGACGAAAGGTCACCCAATGTTTATCCCGATAGCACCAAACAAGCTAGAACAGTTAACATTTTAGAGAGCAATAAATGAGAAGTGTATGAGAACAAGAAGAGCATTAGACATGAAGCTCTCTCTTAGGCAGTTGTTTTCAGTGAATTTACTTTGAAAAGTGGGGAGGAATTATTAAAACTAAATCAACATTCGGCAACAGTGTGATTGTGGTGATGACGCAGGATGTGTCTAATTAGGTCAATTACCTGACCCTAGAAAGAATTAGCATTAGACTAAAAGACATTACATACAGTATGTAACTTTGTACAATATTGTGAAAGAGATTATATTCTGAGGTTTTTAATAAATGATATGCAATCTATTAATTTTAGTAATGGTGTATATGATAATGTTCACATTTTGTTATATTATCCTTCTGGAGAGTGTAAACTAATTTGAGCCACCTCCAGATGGGATTATATACAAGCACAAATCTAAGTTAATACTCAAAAATAATTTGAGGTTACCACAGTACAGTATATTCATTTAAAAAAAAATGATAGTTCTATTACTGCAACTATCCAATCATTGTTAATATTGTTTATGCTTTGATATTTTTCACAGGGGACACAAGGTGTGTATTGGAAGCATCTATTGTTTTTTATTTTTAAAATTTTAAAGATGTAGGTGGGATTTTGTGGAAAGGTAAATGACTGGGTTCAATAATATTGAAAGTGGTTCCACAGTTCTTCATGGTGCATTTGTCTAGTGACAAGTGTTTTTAGGCACATGCACTCTGGTCAAATGTAAAATGTATTCTCTATTCCCTCTCTATTCCCCTTTGACTAGAGAGGATCAGACAATTTAGCCACTCACAGTATTTGAGTTGCATTAAGTCTAATGGTATCACATTTAAAACTCTATCATGATTATGTTATGAGAAATAAAACCATAATACATATATCACATTATGATTTTATTTGAATGTCTTTATCATTTTAATATCTAATGAAAATGTTGTATAGGACAGTTCTGTCATTAGTGATAGGGCTTGTTTTCATCAATGGGGGGGGGGAGGAGAAGGGAAGGGTAGCTGCAGAGTTTGTGTGTGTGTGTGTGTGTGGAGGGGGGCTGCATTGTGTGTTTGTATAGAGGGGGCTGTGGTGTGTGTGTGTGTGTGTGTGTGTGTGTGTGTGTGTGTGTGTGTGTGTGTGTGTGTGTGTGTGTGTGTGTGTGTGTGTGTGACTATAATAGTAATAATCCCCTCAGAACAGGGCATTATTGGCCAGTAATGCCCTGTTCTTCGTTGATTATTACTCAAATATACTTGTATACTGACAGTCTATTTGGTAGCTAGGGATAAGCACAGCTCTTACTGGAAAGTAAACACAATGAGAGGCTATAAATTGGCATTAATTAGGACCTAAAATGATAGATGAGAATGGAATTTTGGTAGAAAATTATGTTTACCTGATTCCAAACTTACTTACAATATAATTCATATTTTCTTAAAATTAAAGAGGTAAATAATGATATACATGTAGCCTAGTCCTTTGGCTACCATATTTCTTTTGGACCCTAACAGTATAAGTCCTGTTAGGTACAGGCACTGTGAGAGATAAGCTCTTTCATAAAGTCCTAGCTTGTTATTAAAGCCTGGATGCAGTGTTACTGTATCCAAGGGTGGGCGTAGCAACAGAGTGTCATCCTTGGGAGCACACTGTCGGTCACATGTACCAAATGTGACGCCTGTCAGTATCAGACATGCCCTGTTATAGGGCAGGGTTACAAGCCACTCCTCTTGGGGGGTACATATCTGACACTCTCCCAGAAGTCAGGGCTCTCTCCCATCCATCCTGTGGAGTGGGAGCATGTCTTACCCTGTATACCATCAGGGGTAAGGGAGCTGGGATGGGGCTACCGGGCCTTCACCAAAGGGAGTATTTCTCCAGGAGTTTTGACTACTGTGAATATGATTATGCATCAATAAAGACACAGTTGAATTATATCTTATGGCTGCTTTACTGCACCAGGATCCTCACTGGCTGGAGGCACTGCATCAAGAATGACCAGTACTGAGATCCTGTCCTGATGTCTCCCCATATCGCCGCAGAGTTTCTCAAGACCTCCTGTTCCATCCTCACAGGTACGCATCGCACCAGAACACATGGTAGCCGCATGATCTCACTCAGGGTGGGGGAACCGGTGCTACATACAGATATAGCAGACATTATTGGACCCACTGGCGGGCTATAACGAGATGAGCATGGGGTGCTCTGCTCTTTTCTACCTCGATAACATGTTGTATAATATAGCGCTTTAAAGATGTGTCTATAGCTAGTGTTGCTATACATCATTATTGTCCCCAGGTGGCGCTGGGAATAAACTCTAGTACAGTCATTTCCAACCGGGGTTCCACGGGTACCCCTCAGGGGTTGCGCAGCCGCCATTGGGGGGGGGAGAGCTGAGGCAACTCTCAGCTGTCCCAGGCCCCGCGGTGCGGCAGCACCAGACGCAGCAGTGAGCTAGCGGCACCCAAGCTCAGCAACAGCAGCCCCTTGGTCACTGCGATCTTTCCTTTCCCTGCTCCTGTCGACGCCAGAACTCGTGTTCAACTTCCGGCCGACAGGAGGAGGGAGCTGCGGATCAGCGAATCACTGCAGGCTTCAAGGTAAGATGTGTGTACTCTCTGCTGTTCTCACTGCGGGATTTTTGCCATGCGCTGGCAGCTTCCTTAAATGATTTTAAATCATTAAAATTCAATCGTGTGTGTGTGTGTGTGTGTTGGAGTGGGAGAGTGTGAGAGGGGGAGAGGGAGCATAAGGGGTAGCGAGGGGGAGAGTGTGAGGGGGGAGAAATGAGAATGGGTAAGGGGGAGAGAAAAGTGACAGGGAACGGGGGAGATGAAAGATGGGGGAGACGAGAGACTGGGGGGAGAGGCTTGGGGTTTCCCAGAATTTTACAATCTCATTCTAGGGTTCCTTAACCTAATAAAGGTTGAAACCCACTGCTCTAGTATGTATGCTTGCAATTTGTTAATATCCTGTATAATCCGTAAAGTTGCATTAGGATAACAAACACTTTGAACATACTGGCACGGTAACCTTTTTTGCGCATTCATTGTTTTGTTCGTTGATAAGTAGAGCATAATCTTAACAGAACAGTATATAGTGGGTACAATTAGGCTCTTACAAACTCCTGTAATTTATTACAATATCATACCGCACCGATTCTTCAATAATAGTATTTACTGTCCTGCTTCTGTTTAAAGCAAACACTACTTTGCCAATAGTATACTCGCTGTGTGTAATATGCAGCACATAAATATATCGATAAATATATACTGAGCACATGTATACTTATCTATGTTGTTTGTATGTACAGTACAGTATACATGGTTTGAAACAGTATTATGTTCTCTCTAAATTTTGAATTACATTTTTGACACTTTATGTGATTTAATTTTGATTGTGATTTAATTTTTAAAATTATTTACACGTTCAACTCCAGTGGGTGTCCATGCCCTGCATCTATTTGCTTTTCCACGGGGGCTTTGTGTTTTTATCCCATTTATCCCATTTAATTCATGGGAGAATGATTGCTCCTTTGGGCCTCATGCAGAGAGCAGCGCTATTTACAATCTCGCCATTTTCCGGCGAAAATCGCGCAAAAAACAGCTGAAAATGGCGAGGTAGGAAAAAAGCGCCATTTTTTTTTTCTATTTGAAAATCTCGCCGCGCGGCTGGCGAGAAACTACATCTCGCCAGTCTGAAAAATATCCAAATTCAGAAAGGCGCGCTCGCCATCTAGCGGCTGTTTTTGGCGCGATTTTCTTCAATTTTCTCCGCCAACTAAAGTTGGCAAGAAGCAGGAGCTCGCCGGCTATAGGGAAACAAAAAAAAAATGCGCAATTTTTTTTTTCCCTTTCAGCTGCGCGCATCTCCTCATTTACAATTCTCCACATGCAGTAATGCTAAAAATAGCGGATTTCGCCCATTTCTGCATATGGAGAAAAAAACTCTCCATTAAAGCTACTTTTTCTTAAACTCTCCAATTTATTCTAGCGCTGCTCTCTGCATAGGCCCCTTTGTCTTTGTGGGCTCATGCAGTACATACTGTAAATAGATGCTTCTACGTGCACTTTTAATAGGCACTTGGTGATTGCCGTAATAACTGTCACAGTGCAGTGCTGTTTTCATCCCTTGTAACCTCCGGAGTGATATGGCCTTCGCGTGACGTGGCATTTCCAGAGTTTGTGTCATGCTAGTGCCTCACTGAGCTAGGCTTTAACTCACTAAAAGCCCATGAAACGTAATTGTTTAAATACAACAGTTCCTGTTGTAGTGTGTCGTAAATATTTTATTTCTTCTTTGCAGGAGCATTGGGGAATTACCAGCATTGGAGTGTCCATATCATTGTCACAGGAGGCTGCTGAAGAGCTGTCTTATTCATGAAAGACCTCTGGAGCAGTCTCTGTATTACTCTCACAGTTCAGGCCCTGGTTTAAGATGAGTTGGGGAGGTGCTGCACTGCTCTGCTCTCTGACTGAACAAAAATCCTGTACAGGCAAAGCTTGTATCCTCTGGTACAGTGGTTCAATGGATACGGGTCAGGGTCTTGCTGGTGGATACAAAATGTATCATTCATCTTGAAGCGCAAACAACTTGCCAACAAGACAAAAGTCACTGTCCATATTATATATTCATGAAGCAAGCATGACAC
Source organism: Ascaphus truei (assembly GCF_040206685.1). NCBI lineage: Eukaryota > Metazoa > Chordata > Amphibia > Anura > Ascaphidae > Ascaphus > Ascaphus truei. The sequence continues at coordinate 349,900,188 of NC_134486.1, forward strand.
CTAGCTATTTTAGTTGATTTGTCTTAGAACAGATGAATAATAGGAGTCTATGGAGTGATAAAATCTCATGGTCGAGAGCGACATCTGATGAATTGTATAGTTTTTCTAATATAGCAAGAAATATTGATGACCTAGCATCGTAACTAATTGTCATGCACCAGAAACAATGATCTAATTGACTGGGACTGTCCTTACATGTTGGAGTCAATTTTTAGGTAAAGTATAACTACCATAGTTTCTAATGTAGTAGTACTCATGCTGTATGTGTGCTAATGTGTTTACAGTATAGGTGTGTAGCCAGGTACCCCTTCGGTCTCCGGGTGTGCCCGAGGGGCGGCGGAGTCGGCGGTGTTCTCCGCGGCGGAGGGCCGCCATGTTGGCTGTGTGCGCGCCCACACTTCGCAGAGTTGCGCAGTAGCAGCGAGCGCGAGTAAGGGGTCCTCGCGAGACAGGCAGGCAAGGGGCACCTTGCGGCGGCCATTAGAGGGATAGGGACAGCGTGAGTGCGGAGTGGCGGCCATTATAGAGAGAGCACAAGGCTCCCTATGTACAAAGCTGTAGGTGGGACTACACTACCCATGATGCTCAGGGGCAGTGACACCACCTGATACCAGGGAACCAGTGAGGCTGCAGGATTCTCCTGGAAGAGAGGAAGGACTATTGCCTGCTGGGAGAGGAAGCGGTCAGTGCGGATCAGGAACCTGAAGCTGCAGGTTAGATCCACGGAGCAGTGCTCCAGGGATAAGGGCAGATGTTCAATCCCCAGGGCCCAGCTAGTTCCCCGAGTCACGGTAGAGGTGCTAAGAGTGCTGTATAGGGAAGGCCCTAAATAGTTTGAGAGAAGAAACGCTGCAGGACATTGCTTGAGTACCAGCGCAGCCTGAGAGTGCTGGTGTGCCATCTGCTCCATAGCAGAGACAGTGTGCAGTGGATCATCCGGCTGGGGATCCCTCCCCTGTGGAGTCAGAGTGTTCACCCCTTCTGCAGAGAGCAGCGCAGCACGGCGTGGGATCACGTGGCAGTGTTGCAGAGTTACCAAGGATTATCCTGGTTAAGACCATAACCAGGAAGGTATTACGTTAACGTGCACCAACGGGCCCCAACACCGGGAAGCGCTGTCACACACACTCTATCCATAGCTGGTGGACACTAATATGTTAAGTGCCCTGGCACAGTGGTACACCAGGGACTAAGGTGATACAGGACTGATTATAAGCCCACACTCAGTTTCATATGCTTGATGATGTAATGCTGTGTATGCAGAGTAATAATATGTTGGTTATATGCTAAGAGTTCTTATCATTCCGGTCAGTAAATACTGTTTATCCAATCACGTGTGGTATTTTATATGTGGGTTCTGATAAGGGCATACTCCTACCCCGTTGGGATCCCTCATCAGTGGAGGCGCTGCACCGAGTGTAAGTACACCCCAGGCTCCCAGTAGCGGAGGCTCAGGCCTTCGGTTATCCTAACAGGTGAAAGCAGTACCAGTAGTACCGTACCCCAGGGGTACACCCGCTACAGGTGTAACACCCCTTCCCTCCTCCTCAAGGAGATTTGGCTGATACGGGTCTTATGGTGCTAACCTGTTAGGCTTACAAGAGGCCTAAGCCTCCGTGCTTGGGGAGCCTGGGGTGACTGGTACAGCACCTCCACCCGTGAGGATCCCTGCATTGGTGGGATAGCCCCTCACAGGAACCACTATACTTATATGATACACCTCCAATAAACACAATCCACACAAAGTATATGCAACCTATTTACTAGGGTCCAATAGTCTCAGCAATACAGTATACACAAACAATCACAGTATATGTCCCCCCAAAGTACTGAGGGTGCCCTGGGCAGCTAGAACCTGGTGTCCGGCAGAACAATCCCACCCAGGGTTATATGTGACAGCAGCGCTACCCTCCCCGTGTGGTGTTGGTGCACGTGGGTACCTTCCTGGGTACTCGGGTACAACAGGGTATGCTCAGACAGCCTGCATCCATGATCCCACAATGCAGGGCCTCCAACACAATCCCTGTCTCGCCTTACATCCTGTAGCACCGCGCGGCCGTTTCACAAGGCCACGGGAATCCTCCGCTGCGGTTCCATCTGCTCCGATGAATTGTCCGCACACAAAGGGGCAAGTCCCTTACTATTTGCCAGCCCTACAATACTTCACTAAGGTGGTAGAGGAGCTAGCTTGGGCCTATGGGGAATGGGTCTGGCCTAGTCCAGGGGGTTTGACTAGCTCCCCGGACACTACCTCTCCTTTAACCGACTCCGTCAGGACTGAGCACGCCGCCTCCAGTCCGCAGAGGACATCCTGAATGACAGGACCTCCTCTTCCTGCAGTGCCAACCTCAAGATGGCCGCTGCTTTACACATAGTCCATATGTACGTGGCAGCACCAACCACAACATGGCCAACACATAGGGTGACCATTCGTCCCGGTTTTGCCGGGACAGTCCCAGTTTTTTCATTCCTGTCCCGGTTGTCGGTCCGTCCCAGTTTTTGGCCCTGGTCCCGGTTCTTGTAGCAGGATGCCGTGGCGCGCTATGCGGGGGCGCTGCGCGATGCGGTGAGGGCAACGCACGGGCGGTGAGGAAAAGATGCGGTAGCAGATGAGGATATTGCAGAGTGGCGGGGGTTGGACTTTTGGAGAATGCCGGCCGGGCCGCAGGGGATTTGGTAGAAGGATGCCGGTGGCGGGTCTTTGTAGGATGCTGGGCCTGCAGGGGATTGGATGGAGGGCAGAGGAAGCCGGGGCGGGGCTTTGCAGGATGCCGGGCCACAGGGGAGTGGTTGGAGGACAGAGCACACTGAGCTGCTTCTTTCTCAGAGCAGGTAGAGGTGTGTGTGTGTGTGTGGGTGGGTGTGTGTGTGTGTGTGGATGTGTGTGTGTGTGTGTGTGTGTGTGTGTGTGTGTGTGTGTGTGTGTGTCTCGGTGAGTGTGTGTGTGTTTGTGAGTGTGTGTGTGGGTGGGTCAGTGGCTCTGTGTATGGGTGGGTCAGTGGCGTGGTGTGTGTGTGGGTCATGAAAACGGGATGCATTATGGCGCCGAGGCATCACGTGATGCCACATTGTCATGGCAACATGTCACCGCCTGATGTCAGTGTCTCGTTGTCATGGCAACGGGGTGCGTCACGTGATGTAATTTGTTTTATAAATAATTTTTTAATGTGTCCCAGGTTTTTCATTTTTAAAATCTGGTCACCCTACCAACACAGCTCACTAAAATCTCCCACGCGACAGGATCACTGCCAGGGAGGAGGCAAGGGAGGGTACCCTGCTACATAAGCAACACCTTGCACCAAAATCGTGTGAATCCTGTTAGCTGAAAACAATATCGCTGATGGACTATTTTGTCTATGTGTCTGATATCCAGCTCATCAACCCCTTCTGATGACTGATACTAGCAATGCATGTCACAGGCTCCACAGGACTGAACATACAAATAAAAAACATACAAATAAATTAACTACAGAAAAACACACAAATGTAATTAATAACCCTTTAGTAGCCCAAGCGGGCAGCTAGCAATAAGCAATTCATGGCCAGCTGACCACTAATGGATATTAAGGGGTTAATATAGTTATAACACTACACTACAACCCACTCCCTTCCATACCACAGAAGCTAGTAAGACATTGTTTGGCAATGAGAGCATGTGTGGATATAGGAGGAGGTAGGGAAGGAAAAAGGCAGAGCAATATTAAAATGAGATGTATCAAAAGTTACTGCAAACTGGTGCACTTTTTATCTCTCTTTGCGTCAAATAAATGTGCCAGGTTTAGGTGGTGTTATTTTCTGCTCCTAAGAGATTGACACTAAATGTATGAAGCAAGATAAAATTAACACAAAGCAAAATATTTGCTAAATGTTTTGGAATGAATTACACCATTTACTACATATCCCACAATACGTATACGCTTGCAAATGTATTATCTTATTATTAAAGTCGGGCACCTCTTTGAGTACTTGGTTATGGTTTTTCCAAAATCGATTCATCCGAACCTTGAGTTTGTATCTAGAATCAGAATCCAGGACGAAACAGAACCAAAACACATTTCTGCCTCAAATTTGGATGTGGGTCCCTCATCCCATTCCTAACCATCTGATGATCTCCTCTGGTTTGGGGTGGGGGTGTAGAGGTCACAGTCCTGGTGTAGGGAAACTTCGCTTAAAATACAGCACCACAAAAACTGCCCTTATCACCATTCCAGATGTAGGGACTGCAAGGTTAATTGCAGCTCTGCCCGAGGCTTCTTGTATGGTATTGGCAATGCCTCCTCTGATAGCAGCATCCACTCAGAGACAGGTAGAGCAGAACACAGGAAAAAGATACCTTGGAGCTGCAGTTAAACCCGACAGCTTCTTCCGCTCGTTATGGAGTCAATCTTGCCACCGCCTCGCCTGATCACAAAATAAATTCGCCCGAGGCGAGGGGGCGAGTGGATTTGTCAAGCACTGCTAATACAGATCTATATATTGAAGATGGGCACAAAAGTACAGATCTTGAAAAAAAAAAAAAAGCATTTTCAATACCTTAAAAAAAAAAAAATCATGGTTTGGTAAAGCTAAAAGGAAAACCAAAGAACATTCGTCCTCAGTGGCCGTGGCTGCACGAGCGACAGCCTGCGCACCGCACACACAAAGTACAGCCCTCTATGGGGCAGACCCTAGCCGGCGCCAGGCGCGACTGCCTTTGCCATAAGACAAGGTTTTTGTCTTTTGGTGCGGCGGCCGAGCTGTGGTTGTGGCGGCGGTTCAGCCAGTGAGGGCAAACCAGACTTGTGATGTCATGACCACGCCCCCCCAACCCCCAGGGCATGATCTCCTGCTCTTTACTGGTCCTGCAACCACAGACCACAGCTGAAACTGGGGCACACCAGGCGCTCCAACGCGCGCGTGCACGCAGTGACTGGGACCGTAGCCTACTGTAAGTGTTTCTGAAAATACAAATGTGGCATTTAGTTAATACATTCTTTTTTATTTCTACAAAGTTTAGGAGAAATGTGCTTTCTACAGTAATTGCGTCATATGAGATTCCAGTGGCGGATCGGCTGCAGCGGATGGTCTGTCTGTGGCTGAACACCGGTGGCCATTTGGTTGCAGCGAAACGGCTGCGACCATATTTCCCATTCTTCCCCCCAACAGGTCAGGTTTTCAGAATATCCCTGCTACAGCACAGGTGGTTCAATCAGCAGCTCAGACTGACCTGTTGGGGGGTCTTGAGAACAGGAGTTGAGAACTCCTGCAATAGTCATTATTTAAAAAAGCACCTGAGAGGGAGCTCCTGCGTTTTCCAACGAAAATACATTTCTGTGATTTATAGTTAATTGTGACCCCTAAAGAGTAGACATGATACTTAGGTACAAAAATGCACCCTTCTCCCTTAAAGCAGCTTTGCCTTTAAAAAAATATTTGTTTCCCCCTAGGTGTGAAGCAGGGGGTCTCCAGAGCAGAACCACGTTAATTTCAGCGCCACCGAGATATGCACATCTGAAGGTGATGCCGATGTCTCGCTTCTGTTTAAAGGTTCCACTGGCGTGGGCCAATAGGAAGCCGCAAGGGATGATGTTGCTACATCCTATTGGCCGGTCCCTGTGGAAAGCAGGACCTTTAAACGGACATTTTCTGTACTCAGATAAAGCTGGTACCAGCAACCCGTTCAGATATAAGTATCTGGGGATGAAGAGGTCGCCGGTGCTCAAATCAGCGTTTTCTGCTACGGAGACCCCCTGCTTCAAAACCAAGTTAAAAAAAAAAAAAAAAAACCTCCAGGTAAAGCCACTTGAAGAAAATGATTCTCACTAAATTTACCAAAAGTATTTCACAACCAGATTGTCACGTTTCAGCTTGATCTAGTTGGTCAGTCAATTTGTCAGTGTTGGAAAATAAAGGTTTAACTTAAGACTGTCAATCTACTACTATTACTGTACATCGTATACACATGTAGCAGACGTTACCGCTCCTATACACATGATACGTGGTGTTTACGTTGGTGCGTTATTTCAGGTGTGGGCAAACTTCTTGAGTTGCAACCCCCTTCCCGGGAGCCGCAGCGGTCGTGCACCCCCCTCTCCCAATCGCTCTGCATCAAATGATGTCGTGGGCCATGTGATGTCACATCACGTGAACCCATCGCGTCATTTGTTGCGCATTACCATGGTGATGCGTGACGTCACATGACTCCGCTGCGTCATTTGACGCCATGTTGCCATGGTGACGCGTCGCCAAAGACCCGGTTGGCAGCAAGTAAGTGAGTTACAGAGGCCTCACGCCTTCCCCGGCATTTAATTTAAATGTAACCGCCGCACCCCCCCTAGAAATTCTCCCGCCCCCTCTGGGGGAGCGCCCCCCCAGTTTGCGCATTGCTGCATTATTTAACAGTAACGCTATTAATAACTATAATAATAATTATAAACATAATAATAGCCAAATATACTGGACACCTAACAAGCTCCTATTGAACCCCCAAAAATAACCACAACATATATATAAGCATATGAGTGTCACAGATGAGTGCTACTGAGCATGGCAATATATATTTAAAACCAGAGACAGCACATAAAACACAGACAAAGCTCAGTTTTAGCACATCCAGTGAAAATCATACACGGTACAGTGCCTAAATATATATGTATAAATATCTAAATTTAAGCTCACCCCCTCCCACATTTAAATGGTTAAGGGCTCACTCCATAGCATCTTCCACACAGGGGAACTTGTTTGCTTGCAGGATGGCTGTGACAATTCTAATTCAGAGTGCTTTTCCTGGTAATGTACAGGTTAATAAAGGCTTCAATCAGACTTAGAACTTTGCAACTAATATTGACAGATTTACTATAAATCATTCTTCCTGTTATTACATAGGTTATTAAGAATTTATATTAGCGTTAGGGACCCCTGAATTGTGGTCTGCCGTGACGTTGGCTCAGGGGCTTACAACAATTTTGGCCAAAAATGTCAAACTAAAAGACCATTTTATTTAATAGATATTTATACATATATATTTAGGCACTGTACCGTGTATGATTTTCACTGGATGTGCTAAAACTGAGCTTTGTCTGTGTTTTATGTGCTGTCTCTGGTTTTAAATATATATTGCCATGCTCAGTAGCACTCCTCTGTGACACTCATATGCTTATATATATGTTGTGGTTATTTTGGGGGTTCAATAGGAGCTTGTTAGGTGTCCAGTATATTTTACAATTGTGTTTCAGCTAGTCCTGGCTGATTGGAGGTTGGCAACCTCCTACTTAATTTAAGCTCACCCCCACCCACATTTAAATGGTTAAGGGCTCACTCCATAGCATCTTCCACACAGGGAAACTTGTTTGCTTGCAGGATGGTTGTGACAACTCTAATTCAGAGTGCTTTTACTGGTAATGTACAGGTTAATAAAGGCTTCAATCAGACTTAGAACTTTGCAACTAATATTGACAGATTTACTATAAATCATTCTTCCTGTTATTACACAGGTTATTAAGAATTTATATTAGCGTTAGGGACCCCTGAATTGTGGTCTGCCGTGACGTTGGCTCAGGGGCTTACAACAATTTTGGCCAAAAATGTCAAACTAAAAGACCATTTTATTTAATAGATATTTATACATATATATTTAGGCACTGTACCGTGTATGATTTTCACTGGATGTGCTAAAACTGAGCTTTGTCTGTGTTTTATGTGCTGTCTCTGGTTTTAAATAATAATAGCCATCCATTACTTTATTTGTGAAAAAAAGTAGCATTGAAATGGTAACACTGTGTTTACTTGTCAATACGTGCCTCTTATATTAACACGCAATATAGCTATGTATTAAAAAAGAAAGCAATGGTTAAGGAGATAATACACACGTTATTTTGCCCACAAGCAGGAGTAATAACGCCTGCTATATTTGTAGTACAGTATACAACAAAAGACACAAACCCAAATGCTACATCCAACATGACAAATTATTTAGTATGTATTTTATCTGTATTCTTTCTTCATAAATATGGGTCCTTTAGTTCAATGCTTTGGACAAAATATTTGAAGTTTACAACCATGTCACAGTAATCCCATTTCAGCAGGTCCCACACTACCAATATTACACTGTCTCATGCATTTCTTCCACTGCATAGAGCGAAGGGGAAATACGATACTGAGCTTGATAAGACTGTCCAAGCTCATGAAAAGTGCAATGATGACATATAAAACCGTATTTCATGCCAAATTGAGGGGTTAATATACTAAGTAAAACAATTTGTACTTCTAAAGAACTTTTATGACACAGTAGTTGTTTGAAATATTAATTCTGTCATGTCAACCTTATTACTAAACATTGATTTCTATCTGCTGGCTATAAGAAGAATTTAATAAAAAGCTACCGCAAAGTGTAGTATTATTTCTGTTAATAAAAAAGTATGAGTCACAGAAAATACCAACATTCATAAAAGTCGACAATAAAGGTACACGTAATAGGAAACATATTACAATTTGAGGCAGAGACATGCTTAAGTTACTAAAAATGGGATATTCAAGATAATAATTATTAGAGAAAGGGACAAATGCATTAGCATCAGAAAAACAAATAGCAGACATGATGGAAAATCAAAACTAGGTTGACCAATGTAGAGTAGTGTGTCCTGTATTTTACAATATTATATCCCATATAAAAACAAATCATTTCAAAGTGTACTGTATGTTTCAGGCATACATCAACCACAAAAATTTAAGATGGGTTAAATTGTTTCTAAAAGCAGAAATCTTCCATACTTAGTCTTCTTTTTTTAAAGGGTGAAAACTAGGGAGTCCCAACAGATGCACAGCATCAGTTTTAGCTCAGGATTGCCCAGAGTCCGCACGATAGTTTCCAGTAAGGTTTTAAATCACCTGAGTCACACAGGCCAATAGGAAGCCACAATGGATGATGTTGTGGCTTACTATTGGCCCGTGTAATGTGTGTGATTGTAACTGACATTTTGTTTCCCCTGGAAGGAACAGGATCACTTGTACCTTCACTGGTAAATATCTTAGGAAACATGGGGGTCCCAGAGCTAAATATAGTGCAGAACGGTTAGAGGGACCCCCATATTCCAATCCTGTAAAGAAAAATGGATGGTAAAAATAAATAAAAGCAAGCCGTCAGGATAGCTGCTTTAAGTACTTTGTCACCTGTCACGGATGTAGACAAGAACATTTGCATGTTGTTTGAGTGTATTGAATTTGAAACTTTGACTTTTCCTACCTATCACAGATTGTGCAGGGCTCAGCATGTGAAGGCCCAAAAAGGTAGTTACATCCTCTAACTCACAGAATGTACTGTATACAGCAACACACAGTAGAGAAATAAAGCTGGAGGGGAATCACTATTGCTGTCTCACTGCCCTTGCTCTGGGCATACTGAAGAAAGTAACGCTAATGTAAATAGTGGATATAAATGTAAGCTCGCCAAAAAGGACTGTGTCTTGACAGCAGATGTCTGCCACTGTTGGAAAATTATGTTTTATGGGACTTTATTGAGTTAATGGCTACGTATCATGGTCAACGTGTTCCGCATAAATTTGTGCTTCCTCAGGTCCCGTGATCAAGCATAGCTTTACACAAAACGTGTTGATTCTTGACAGCCACCGTAGGCTGCTTTTGCAAGCCTGGAGACCGGACGCGGAAGCGGGGATTCCCTGCATCACAGCCATCGAAGCGCCGCCAAGCCGCCACACTGTATATACCTATCTGTAGGAGATTTCCTTTACTCTGTGAGTTCATGATTGTTTTTTATTTGTGCTATATAAATATATCTTTACACTCATAGCTCTCTGTGCAAATATATATTCATGTGGGATTTGAGGTATAGCCATAGAGATACCATTCAAGGCACTTCGTGCTCATGTGGCCATGTGTGTAGTTGCATTGTCCATGGGGCCCGGGACAAATGAAAGGAGCAGGCCCCCCACCCCCCGAACCCATAGCGCACCTACCACGAAAAAATGTCTTTTAGCGCGCCACTTTTACTTAACTGATTTCTTATTGTGATACAGAAAAAAATATTACAATGCAACCTATTTATTTTTATATTTTCAACAAAAGACATGTGACTGCCTGCCTGCCTGAGTGGGTGGGTGAATGACAGTGACTGGGTGGGTGAATGACAGTAGAATGACAGTTGGGTGAATGATGGTGGGTGAATGACAGTGGGTGGGTGGGAGACAGTGACTGGGTGGGAAAGAGTGACTTGGTGACAGTGACTGGGTGGGAGAGAGTGACTTGGTGACAGTGACTGGGTGGGAGACAGTGACTGGGGGGAGAGAGTGACTTGGTGACAGTGACTGGGTGGGAGAGAGTGACTTGGTGACAGTGACTGGGTGGGTGACAATGACTTGGTGTCTGTGTGACAGTGACTGGGTAGGAGAGAGTGACTTGGTGACAGTGACTGGGTGGGTGACAGTCACTGAGTGACAGTGAGACAGTGACTTGGTGGGTGGGAGAGAGTGACTTGGTGACAGTGACTGGGTGGGTGGCAGTGACTGGGTGGGTGACAGTGACTGGGTGGGTGGGAGACAGTGACTGAGTTACTGGGTGGGAGACAGTGAGACAGTGACTGGATGGGTGACAGTGACAGTGGGTGGGGTGACTTACCTTGACCGGGTGGGTGCAGCTTGCTGCCGGACGCTTTCCTCTCCAGCCTGGGGGGGGCTCGGGGGGCCATGGGAGGTGGGCTCGGGGGGAGCATGGGAAGCTGGCTGCAGGGGGAAGCAGGCCCCAGGAGGGGATTATGAAAAGGAAGCACTTAGACTTTTGAACGATGCATCTTTTAATAAGGTACTATTAGATGATGCAGTCTCCCTATCCATTATTTCGCCTACAGAATTTGCATTTTTATATTCAGAATTTCCTAGGATTCCAATATTCTATCATCTGCCAAAGATGCATAAATCCCTGGTAGACCCTCCTGGCCGCCCCATTGTTTCAGGCATACAATCTATGACTGCCAATCTTAGTCAATATGTAGATTTTTTTCTTCAGCCATATGTAGGCAAGCTCGCATCATATTTAAAGGATTTCACTGCTGTCTTGAATCTCTTTAGTGGGTTCGAATGGAAAAGTTCCTACATATGGCTCACCTGTGATATACAAGCCCTATATACCCATATACCCCATCAAAAGGGGATGGAGGCCGTAAGTTCTTTTCTTGAAGCAGACCCTCAATTACATCCACTTAACAGGAAATTTATCCTACAGTGGATAGGATTTATACTTGAACATAATTACTTTCTATTCCTGTCTGATTTCTACATACAGGTTTGCGGAACCACTATGGGGACACGATTTACCCCTAGTTTCGCAAACCTGTATGTGGGGAAATGGGAGTCCAATTTTGTTTTGTCTGGTAACCCCTTTCACAGGAATGTCCTCTTGTGGCAACGCTACATAGATGACATTCTGTGTGTCTGGGATGGCGATGTAGAATCAGCTAACGTGTTTATGACATATCTCAATGAGTGAGTACAACCTTGTCTTTACACATAAAACAGATGCTATAAAGATGGACTTTCTTGACCTTAGACTTACAGCCTCAGTGGATGGAGGTGTCGAGACCGAGACTTTCTTCAAAGAGGTCGAAACGAACAATCTTCTTATGGCTAATAGTAACCATAAGAACTCCTGGAAAAAGAATATTCCAGGAGGACAATTTATAAGACTCAGAAGAAATTGTACCAATATTGAGGTTTTTAATAATCAGGCAAATAAGCTTTTTCATAGGTTTAGAGAGGGGATATCCTAGGGAACTACTTGAAAAAGAAATTGATAAGGTACGACATATGGATTGAAATAAAATGCTGACTCCTAGAATTAACAAGACTCATAACACAACTAATACGAATGTTGATGTTGCTTTTATTACTGATTTTAATTCTGTACACAAAGATATAGAGAACATTTTTATAAAACATTGGGGTATCCTTTGCAACGATCCAATTTTGGGGGCGCCTTTGGTTAACAAACCACGGGTTATATATAGGAGAGCTAGGAATTTGAAAAATCTGCTAGCTCCCAGTGATATTCACCCAACCCCCGATAAAATGTTACAGAGATGCTGGTTAGGTACAAAACCTAAAGGAAACCACGTTTGCGGCAAATGTTCAATATACAAATGTTTACATCCCGATAGAAATAGGATTGTATCTAATACAACTGGCGAAGTTTTCCCCATTGAAGATTTTATTTTGTGTACTTCAATGTTTATAGTTTACTTATTGGAATGTGCATGTGGTTATCAATATGTTGGTAGGACTAAACGTAATCTTAAAGTATGTATACAAGAACACATCAGAAATATTAAAAATGGCTTTGAAAAACATAGTGTGTCACGACATTTTCTGACTCACCATAACAAAGATCCCTCTTGTTTAACTTTTAAGGGAATTCAACAGATACCGTGTAATAGGAGGGGAGGCGACAGGGTTAAAACCCTTTCGTCCAGAGAAACATATTGGATTCCTAAATTAGAAACTCTATCCCCGAAAGGGTTAAATGAGGATGCGGATGTTTGGGCTTTATATTAAAAACTACTCTCCTTTTAAACATTCTGTTCACTCCCCTGTGGTTGATGCCCTTGTTATAGTTTATGACCCGAATGTATTTTAACATTGTGTTTCTTTTATTGCAGATTATTTTTTTATTTTATTTTAGTTCTTTTTATTTTTTCTTGTTTAATACTAATAAAGTTGTTGTTTTATTGTTACTTCACGATCATTTCTCCAGTCACATTGACTGCTGCCCTGCCAATCTGATTTTAAGCCATAGGCTAATTAGCCAACCAACGGGCAGGGCATGAGTGGTATTTAGTGCCTCTGGGAAATGACATTTTTACTCCCTGATGAAGTAGTGTTATACTACGAAACGCGTAGGATTAATCATTTACTTATGCCTAGCAGGTTTTTTGCATATTCTCTGCATATACTGGCTCTATTAGAACTATTTCCATCCCTGTGAATTGGATTATGCAGACCGCCTCTGTGACGTCATAGCGCGACGCACTGTGAAGGAGCGTAGACACCTCAAACTGAGGACACTGCTGTAAGAGTGACCGCTCCCGGCTGTTGCTGTGCCGGTTTTAGAGCACACTCAGAGTGTTGGGGTCTCCTTCACTGTTTAGTCAGAGGACTGCTGCCATGCTAATCTTTGAAAACGAACTTTGGATGCCCCTGAGACCATCTGATCGAGGGAGGGTTCCAACTGTGACGGGTCTACTACTACTGATTACTCATCCAGAGGAGGAATCATATAGATACAAATCTGAGATGCCTACCAGAGGGACCTGCTCCTGACTCCTAAAACTCCTACCTGCCGATTGGTAACTTGTGTGCTTTGCACACTTAATGCTCATGTTCTATTCTTTTGATGTACGCAGAATATTTATCCCTACATTTTATGTAATAACATCTTGATTTACTTCACCATTTGCGTTTTGCGCTGTCTTTTTGTTTCCATTTCCCCAGGAGGAGCTGGTCCTTCCCCCTCCGTCCCACGTTGGAGCGGGGGGGGGGGGGTAGATGCGGGCCAGAGGAGAAGCTGGTCCTTCCCCCTCCCACGTTTGGAGCGGGGGGGCGGGGAAAACAGGGTTGCAGACCAGTCTGAGACATAGAAATGTACCCACAAGTGATATTTGTAATTGCTGTATTTTATGTTTAAAATGCAGAGATCAGCTGTGATTTTTATTAAGCCACATGCTGCAGTAGGGCATAATGAAATACTGGACTAGAATTGTTACACTCCCACCCGGCGAATACAGTTCAATATGCATTGTTAACTACAGAGCAAGTTGGAAATTAGCACTTCTCAGCTTCTGCCTATTTTTTTCTACTTTACTTCATGTTATCCTCTTTAATCCACATTTTCATATACATTTCGACTTCAAAACTCATACAACTTACTGCTCTATATAAGGCACTGAATAGGCAGAGGCATAGTGAGAAATGCAAACCAGAGTAACAGAAAAATCAAGAGTGCAGGTGGCTAAGGGCTAGGCAAAGGTGCAGGAACAAAACACCAGGCACAGAGCCACAGGTTAACCAGTGTTTCAAGCACAATCACGTTGTAGATGTTAACAGGGTGGACCTTGTTATACTTGCAGGGAAACATGTTTTTTCATCTGCTTATATATGGAAGTAGAGCAGTGTATCAGTAATTGGATAAATCATTGTAGTTAATCAATTGACCAATTGGAGCACTTAGCCTACTAGTATAAGAGAAGCCCGGAGTAAGGGCGCTAACCTCCTGCTGAATATACCACCATGCAGCAGCACTACTGCTTTGGCTTTTGCTGGTGACCTAGGTTCAAATTCTGGACTTATGCAAAGCTATGTTACCAAAAATGCATCATCTCACTCTTTACAAACTGAGCATATACCTTAGTTGATTCATTTACAAAAAGCTGCACAAATCTCTACACCTGTTAATTATGGGACATATATACTAAGTGGTGCCTTAACATAAGACACAAAACAACTCATTTAAGTGAATAGACAGCAAGGTATCTTACGGTGCTGGAAGGAGTCTTGCGGCATAGTACTGCTTAGTACATATGGCCCTACAGTATATATGTTGTTCAAGTCAAGTTAGTGGCTGCAAAGAAATATGCAAAATTGAAAATACTGTATGGGAATTTGGCAGCAAGTAGAGAAAATTGATCTTATTAGTTCTCCGTTTCCATGGCCCTTATACCATATGATAAGAAGCTGTAAATAGAATGTATAGCAATGTTGACTATCAATTATCAGCTTCTATCCTCTGTATTCAGTATAGTGAAAAGCAGGGAAACACACATTGAAAAACATCATCCATTTCCATTCAAGTGCACAAATTGTTCTGCCACCAGGTTCATCCCCAAGAACGTACACATTCTTATGGGAGCTTGGATAGGATTGACAAAGGTTAACTTGACACCAATTGACAAAAGAATAGAGGAAAATATAGGAGCAGCTGCATCTAAATGTAGTGATAAATAAAACCCCAAAATGTTCACCAACATGAACATGCACCCACTGTCCTTCTGCTATAAGCATTTACCATAGAAGGTTAATTAAAATGTACACATACTGTACATACACCTACACATGTATAATGTCAAATGTAAGAGCTTGGCACATTTCAAGTAGGATGTGCTATAACTGTGTGCAAAATATTTCACTAATGTACATTTAAATACTGCAGACTTTTAGAGCAGATGTTGGAGGTTTAGCTCAATCTGAACTCAATGATTTTCTATTTAATGTTTGTTTAGTAATGCAGGGGGCGCAAACTTTTTTCCCTGCGCCCCCCTGCAGCAGTTCCCCACCCACCTCGGCTCCGGCGTCAGCTCCGTCGTCATGTCATCACGTTGCCATAGCAACGTGACGTCACATGACCTTGCCGCGATGCCATGGCTACGCGTCTAAGAAGCCACCGGAGCCAAGGTAAGTAAGGTTTACAGAGGCCTTTGCCGCTCCCCTGGCACTTCATTTAAGTGCCTTTGTGTAGTGCGCGGGGCCTCTGTAAACCCCCACGCCTCCCGCAGTCATTCTCACGCCCCCGTGGGGGACGCGCCCCCCAGTTTGCCCTTCGCTGCCGTAATGTCCCGAACGGTCGCTTCAGACTACATTGAAGTACCACAATTTTATTTATATTTGAAGGTTATATTTCACCATAACAAATATTTTTTTACATATCAATTATTGATAACCATATCTACGAGGAGGTTTTCTGCAATTTCACACCTTCAAGCACCGGAAGACGCCTTAAACCCCAATCACTTAAATGGGGCCTTTGAATGAAATTATCCATATCTTTTTGATATAAGCTAATTAATCTAAAATCATACTATATTGATGGAGAATGTCCATACAGATAAGGGCCCCTTACTTGGTGTCTGGCGTCTTCTGACGCGTGTTGCCATGGCACCCCTGCAGTGTCATTTGACGCCGCGTTACCATGGTGACGTGTTGCTGGAAGCTGCCGGAGACCATGTAGGGGAAGTTACAGAGGTCTCGCGTGCACTCCCCAGCATTTAAATTAAATGCCTGCAGGAAGAGCGTGGGGCCTCTGTAACCGCCGAGCCCCCCCCAGAAAATATCTTCTGTTTCTTATTTTTCAAACATACTACATGTTGAATGTATTTTTATTTTTGTTATGCTGCTTATAATTTAAATTGCAATACATTATACTGTAGACCAGGGGTGCGCAAACCATAGCCCCAAGCTCAACAAAAAAATGTATATGACCAAACGTTGATGTCACAAATCTACATCTTTAATAACAAAGACAAATATAATTTATCGCTTAAAACATCTGAAAATCATACTGCTTGAAAACCAAATAGCAAGTTAATACATGTCACATACAGTATTGCATACAATAGCACAGCATGTTAAACTCACAAGTACCAATTTTAGACAGCGGTCAATACTTCTCCCATTATATTAAATTATATTTTCTCTCTTCATTTGTATACATTATCCAGTGTTCTTTAAATATTATTAATCGTGCTCTTCAATGTGTTTTGCTTTTCTCACAAACATTACAGAAATACATAGAGATACATATGGAGTGGCACCAACTATATTTAATCTGTGTGAACAAATGTCCCTAATTTACATATACATTGTTTTTTTAAATGCTAATAATACCAGAAGAAAATAAATTATTATGGCATATTTATCTTCCCAATGATTCGACTGTAAATAAAAATATAATTTGTGAGCACATTCTCGTGTGACTCTGCTTTTCACCATTATCTCTTAGCATACACTGCAGCCAGGGACTCTGGGAAATGCCATGCAAATGAGCACACAGTGCTTTTGCTTCATGTCTGTTTTAATATGAACACCTGTAAAAATGCCTGTGGTAATGCACAGCTTTTAAGCACAGCATGAATAAAGAAGTGCATAGCCAGTAAACCAACTCCCAGACAGCTTATTTCCTATCCCCCCCCCCCTCCCTGTGAACCCAAACCACTTCAGTGGCTGGGTGCTTCCCCGTGAGATTGTCCTCCCGAAGTCGAACAAGTTCTTGTTACATTGTCCCTAAAATTCTTCAACTGGTAGGCCTAGGTCTTCGGGGTCTTTGACACCGTCCTCCGTCAGGATTCGGAACGTTCATCTCTTCCTCCCTTCGAGCAAAAGGCCTGCAAGAAAGTCTGAGTCTTTGTTGTTTTCCCTCCAACAAGGGACGATGACTAGCCGTAGTGCTTGGGTCGTGCCGGAGCACCCCAGCCCTGATGGGCCAGGCGGGTTAAAAAATGTTACCACCCTTAGCCAGAAGGCCCAGGAACAGCGTAAGTGAGGGTAGTAAATCCTTCGAATCCAGGGTCCGATGCTGGGAACTATTCGACGTACCAGTGCTGTAACTGCGGAGGGACATAACCCTGCCCACAGTGCACTACCCACGGTCGTTACTCTACTAGGAACCCCCCCTCTGAATTTATCATGCCGGGGTGCATGGAGCCAAGAAATCTTGGGCTCATCCCACCTCTCGACCAGGCCAGAGGACCAAATGTGTGCAACTGTCAAGCCTACTCCTGCCACAGGTAGGATAGACACTATACTTGATCTTAGCTAAAAGGCCGAGAAGCGACCGACAGCTGTTTCCAACTTTTGGGTCTCATCCAAGTGAGAATGGTTCTGGCTATACAACGTGAAGGTGGTATAGGTTTCAACCACACATTAAATAAATTCCGGTGGATGAAAAAGTGACAAGTCTTTCACTGTACAGTGAACGGCAAATAACAACATCACTTGTGAGCACATTCACATGTCTCAGACATGTCTGCAACACTATCTTTCCCCATTATCGCTTAGCAAAGAATGCTTCCACTGCAGCAAGGGATTCTGGGAAATAACATGCAAATGAGCACGCAGTGCAATGATTCTATAGAATATTGAAATGAGACACTTGTAACTTCTCTCGTAAGGAGCACTCTGCGGACACGAGCTAAAAAGTACAGGAACACAAATAGTAATGAAATGTCACGTCAGGAATGCTTCATAATTATAGCAATTGTCTGTTTAAGATAATATTTAAGTTATAATCCCTGAATTGTAGTTGGTGGGTGGTCACAGCAACAGGAACTCAGCCGGATACATAAATGAATAAAAACAGCTTTATTGCACTATAGTGCTGCGCATCACAAAACGGAGAACACCTCTGACGCGTTTCGTTCCGTGAAGGAACTTTATCAAAGAGTACAAAGATCTCTCACACTGAAGTGTTATATACATAGTCCCTTGTCCTGATAGGTCAATATATAATTGCATACAGATGATAACAATTAGCAATCAGTACTTATCATTACTGGGAGGGTCATGTGGACACTGCAGTGTATGAAATAGAACAAACATCAATACCAAATGGTAACATGTAAACATTACAAATTTAAACATATAATTTAAAATCAAGATCTGTGAATAGCAGCATATGTGATACCAAATAGTATCATCCCTTGAATTTTATTATGAAAACACAAGGATAGAACATATATATGGGGATATAGTCCAATGGACAAATGTCAAGAAGAATTAATGAAGCATATTAAACCTAATTCATAGATAGATTTATAATGACTAATGTGCGTATAGCAACAAATGATGCATATTGATAATGTATATCACAATTCATACCTTAGTATACAATGAGTATTGTGCATAGAACTTGTATTTCATGCCTGCAGATAATATAAACAATGCAATAGTTAAGTCTAGAAAAGTGAAAGGGTGATGCGTCCTTAATGAACAGAAATTAACCCCTTAGGGTATATGTGAGGTGCATTAGTATACACACTCCCAAGACTCTCCACTTTATCAACCCTGTAGGAAGTGTTTCAACTCCCATTCAACATTGATCCCATGGGGATGGAGAGTGTTGAGAGTGTGTATCCAATACATCTCCCTTTGGTTTAATGTATTTTCCCTGTTTCCACCTCTGGGATGGCATGGTACATGTTCTATAGCTTTAAATGAAAAATTGTTAATACTACCTACAGGGCATGAAGAGAAATGTCTGGGCACAGGATGATTAACATCTCTCTTTTTGATTAACCTGACGTGTTCCGCAATTCTGGTTTTCAAAGGTCTTATAGTGCGGCCCACGTACAGTAGACCGCAAGCACAGTTCAAAACATAAACAACATGGGAAATATTGCAATTTAGAAATGATCTAAGATAATATTTTTGACGATCATTGTTATATAAAATAAACTTAGTTTGAACCGCGTACCTGCACATTGAGCATTTGCCACAATGAAAAAATCCCTTTGGGATGCTATTGACTTTAGAAACATTCGATCCAGAGTTGAACATACTCGGAGATAAGTGAGCAGCTAGTGTTTTTGCCTTACGATATGTAAATTTGGGGCCACCCTTCACTATATCTCGAATATCTTTGTCAAGGGATAATGTGTGCCAGTGTTTGGCAATAATATTGCAAATCTGTTGTGACTGTGAATTGAATGTGCTAATGAACATGGGACTGTTAGTGGTAGTTGAAATTATAGATTGATCTCGCAACTTCTTAGATTGATAGTCCTTTGACTTTTTGCGAATAAGAGTACTTCTGTCCATGGCATCCGCTTTATTGAATGCAGATGTGATGTCATGGACAGAGTAACCCCTTTCCAGGAATCTGTCGGACATTTCCTTAGCTCTTTGAATAAAGACATCATTGTCCGAACAGATTCTCTTTAGCCTGACAAATTGTGCTCCTGGAATATTTTTGATCAAGGAGCGTGGATGGCAGCTATGTGCATTTAGAAGTGTGTTCCTAGAGTTGTCCTTTCTATAAATATCTGTTTGTATGTTCATGTCGTTGCCAACATACAGGAGCAAGTCAAGAAAATGAATATTATTAATATTATGTTGATAGGTGAATTTAAGATTATAATTATTAGTGCTAATGTGTTCAATGAAAGAAAAAAGTGAAATTTCATCACCCTTCCAAATAAATATCAAATCATCAATGTATCTTCCAAAGTAAACAATATTGTGACGAAATGGATTGTGACTATGATAAATAAATTGTGATTCCCAAAGACCCATAAATAAGTTCGCATATGACGGTGCAAAACTCGTGCCCATAGCGGTGCCCAGTGTTTGTAAATAAAACCGCTTATCAAATAAAAAATAATTGTGAGTGAGTAAAAATGATATAGATTCTAATAGAAAAGTGCAATGTGATAAAGATAAAGTGGATAAATCAAGGAAGTGTTTAATGGCAGCAAGGCCGTGATGGTGTTCAATAATGGAGTACAGGGAGGTCACGTCCATGGTGACCCACCTGTACTCCTTGTGCCAAGTGAACTCCTGTATGCTGGCAACGAAATCAGTGGTGTCTCTTATGTATGAAGGTAATTGTGATACCAGTGGTTGCAAAAACCTGTCCACATACCGCGATAATCCATCTCCCAAAGATCCAATACTCGCTATGATTGGACGACCAGGAGGGTTGACCAGCGATTTATGGATCTTTGGGAGATGGTGAAATATCGGAATCACGGGATGTGGACAGGAAAGAAAATCAAACTCCTTTTTGTTGATCACATTCAAAAATTTTCCCATGTCCAGTAGCTCCAACAATTCATGTTGATACTGGAGTGTAGGATTACTCCTAAGTGGTTTGTATGTAGTACAGTCACTTAATTGTCTCATTGCTTCTGTGAAATACTGATCTTTTGACAAAATGACAAGAGCCCCGCCCTTATCTGCACTTTTAAGTATTAAGTCATGATGTTTTTTAATGCATTCCATTTCTTGAATCTCAGTATATGAGAGATTACCTTTGGCAACTTTAGAGCAGGTGAACCCCCTTGCTAGTATGCGTAAATCGCGTTCAACAAGGTGTTCAAATGTGGTGATAGATGGACCTCTATTGAAACTGGGGCAAAATAAGGATTTTGGGCGATAACCCGAATCCTCTTTACCAAAGAAGGGTTGAGTGTATGTCATAAGTGGTTCGCCTTGCAGTTCCAATAGAGAGTCCATGTCTGAAAGAACACAAACTTCTTGGAAGTTCAAGGTCTGTATATCTGTGGTGATCAACGGATTAGCTTCTACAATTGTACCGTCTATGCTTTCAGTATTTGCAAAACCATCTTTAACAGCAAACATCTTCCTTAGAGCTAGCTTGCGTGTAAACTTTTGTAAATCGATAATGGTTTCAAATAATTTGAAATTTTGACTTGGCGCAAATCCGAGGCCTTTATTGAGGAGGGACAATTGATCTAGGGTTAATTCCACACCTGAGATGTTAATAACATTGTTTGGAACCCCTAGTCGTATTTCTTGCGTTTCGTTCTGTTTTGACCCCCCTCGTTTCCTCTTTGATCTGCGCGTTCTCCCCGGCTTTTTGCACCCATATCTAAAAAAGCCGAGGAGGGTTGGCCAGACGATCTATTGGTTTTGGATGAAGAACATGATGGTGTGATATTATTATCATAGTTTGTCATCCCACGGTCCCTAGATTGTTCTCTTGATTTATCAAAAGAGACTGAATGAGATCTAGGTTCTGGGTCTGAATAATCAGATTCAAAACTAGATGCTTCAATGCGTTTGTTTTTAAGGATAGATTTATTTGGGGCATTTACTGTCCCTCGTTTTGGGTTTTGACTCCTACCCCTTGGAGTACTGGTGCCCATAATCTCCCGTACAACAACCGGTTTTTGCCAGTAGTACACCTGATTTTTAGTGTAATCAATCCTATCTCTTTCAAATTTTTGTTGTTTCTTTTCACTGATGGTATTTTCAGATATTTCAATATTTGATGACAATGTTTTATCGTTCTTAACGAATTGCTCCCTTCTGCTGAAAGGTTGCAATTTGATCTGAAGGATTTTAATGTCAGCCATTAGAATGGATTTTTCCTTAGTTTTTTGCTGGATAATGAGCTCCATCAATTTTTTGGAGCAGGAGTCAAGTATATCTACCCAATCTAGTTCGAATTGTTTATTCATAAAACCGAACGATGGGACTTTTTTAATACGCAATCCCCTTGGGATGCGGTTACATCTTATGTAATTCTCAAGGGAAGTAATGTCCCACCATAATCTTATATTTTCTGTTAACAGTTTTTCAAGTTTAACAAAATGGTGGGTCAGATCCGAGGGTTCATCACAAATTATTTCTGATACACCATCAAATAAATGAGTTGCTTTCCTTAACCTCTTTGTGTTATCATTACAGGTATGAACAAAGGTACTATATTCTTGTTCAACCAAGACATTGTCATCTCCACTGGATTCCTCCATAATAAAACAGCTAAGTAAATAATTCCCAAAGACAGGAGTAAACCAATAAACAATTACAAGCGAGTTCCTGAAATATACAGATCAGAGTATATATAATGCAAAATAGAATATATATATATGTATATGCATAAGAACACCAGTCCGTCCTGAAGGAAAAAAGGCGTAAATAATATGAGTTGAATTTGGACGATAATAGTTCATGTGGGTATGAGCAACCAGGGTAAAGTAATGTCAGTTTGTTGTATAAGGGAATAAACCCAAAATATCCGGTGCTCGCAATATCCACAACAGGACTGGTATTAATGGTGAGTAAAGAGTCTCTGGTACATGTATAGCAGAAAGTGAACAGCTACTGGGCAGGCTTGAAGATCCTGTGTGAGGGAGAACTACAGCCAGGCTCTGGCAGATAACGGTATATAGTACAACCTGGGTGGGGGGCTAGTGCACAGGGGAAATCCGAGACAAGAAAAGAGGCAACCAAAGGGCCACCCCTCTCGTGTGCTCACACTGGAAAAGCCTGCTGCCCTTACCCGACCCGGTCTCTTCAATGCCTGTGCCTGGCTGGTCTCGTCTCCTCGGGTGTCGCGCACCAGTACTCCAAGGGGTAGGAGTCAAAACCCAAAACGAGGGACAGTAAATGCCCCAAATAAATCTATCCTTAAAAACAAACGCATTGAAGCATCTAGTTTTGAATCTGATTATTCAGACCCAGAACCTAGATCTCATTCAGTCTCTTTTGATAAATCAAGAGAACAATCTAGGGACCGTGGGATGACAAACTATGATAATAATATCACACCATCATGTTCTTCATCCAAAACCAATAGATCGTCTGGCCAACCCTCCTCGGCTTTTTTAGATATGGGTGCAAAAAGCCGGGGAGAACGCGCAGATCAAAGAGGAAACGAGGGGGGTCAAAACAGAACGAAACGCAAGAAATACGACTAGGGGTTCCAAACAATGTTATTAACATCTCAGGTGTGGAATTAACCCTAGATCAATTGTCCCTCCTCAATAAAGGCCTCGGATTTGCGCCAAGTCAAAATTTCAAATTATTTGAAACCATTATCGATTTACAAAAGTTTACACGCAAGCTAGCTCTAAGGAAGATGTTTGCTGTTAAAGATGGTTTTGCAAATACTGAAAGCATAGACGGTACAATTGTAGAAGCTAATCCGTTGATCACCACAGATATACAGACCTTGAACTTCCAAGAAGTTTGTGTTCTTTCAGACATGGACTCTCTATTGGAACTGCAAGGCGAACCACTTATGACATACACTCAACCCTTCTTTGGTAAAGAGGATTCGGGTTATCGCCCAAAATCCTTATTTTGCCCCAGTTTCAATAGAGGTCCATCTATCACCACATTTGAACACCTTGTTGAACGCGATTTACGCATACTAGCAAGGGGGTTCACCTGCTCTAAAGTTGCCAAAGGTAATCTCTCATATACTGAGATTCAAGAAATGGAATGCATTAAAAAACATCATGACTTAATACTTAAAAGTGCAGATAAGGGCGGGGCTCTTGTCATTTTGTCAAAAGATCAGTATTTCACAGAAGCAATGAGACAATTAAGTGACTGTACTACATACAAACCACTTAGGAGTAATCCTACACTCCAGTATCAACATGAATTGTTGGAGCTACTGGACATGGGAAAATTTTTGAATGTGATCAACAAAAAGGAGTTTGATTTTCTTTCCTGTCCACATCCCGTGATTCCGATATTTCACCATCTCCCAAAGATCCATAAATCGCTGGTCAACCCTCCTGGTCGTCCAATCATAGCGAGTATTGGATCTTTGGGAGATGGATTATCGCGGTATGTGGACAGGTTTTTGCAACCACTGGTATCACAATTACCTTCATACATAAGAGACACCACTGATTTCGTTGCCAGCATACAGGAGTTCACTTGGCACAAGGAGTACAGGTGGGTCACCATGGACGTGACCTCCCTGTACTCCATTATTGAACACCATCACGGCCTTGCTGCCATTAAACACTTCCTTGATTTATCCACTTTATCTTTATCACATTGCACTTTTCTATTAGAATCTATATCATTTTTACTCACTCACAATTATTTTTTATTTGATAAGCGTTTTTATTTACAAACACTGGGCACCGCTATGGGCACGAGTTTTGCACCGTCATATGCGAACTTATTTATGGGTCTTTGGGAATCACAATTTATTTATCATAGTCACAATCCATTTCGTCACAATATTGTTTACTTTGGAAGATACATTGATGATTTGATATTTATTTGGAAGGGTGATGAAATTTCACTTTTTTCTTTCATTGAACACATTAGCACTAATAATTATAATCTTAAATTCACCTATCAACATAATATTAATAATATTCATTTTCTTGACTTGCTCCTGTATGTTGGCAACGACATGAACATACAAACAGATATTTATAGAAAGGACAACTCTAGGAACACACTTCTAAATGCACATAGCTGCCATCCACGCTCCTTGATCAAAAATATTCCAGGAGCACAATTTGTCAGGCTAAAGAGAATCTGTTCGGACAATGATGTCTTTATTCAAAGAGCTAAGGAAATGTCCGACAGATTCCTGGAAAGGGGTTACTCTGTCCATGACATCACATCTGCATTCAATAAAGCGGATGCCATGGACAGAAGTACTCTTATTCGCAAAAAGTCAAAGGACTATCAATCTAAGAAGTTGCGAGATCAATCTATAATTTCAACTACCACTAACAGTCCCATGTTCATTAGCACATTCAATTCACAGTCACAACAGATTTGCAATATTATTGCCAAACACTGGCACACATTATCCCTTGACAAAGATATTCGAGATATAGTGAAGGGTGGCCCCAAATTTACATATCGTAAGGCAAAAACACTAGCTGCTCACTTATCTCCGAGTATGTTCAACTCTGGATCGAATGTTTCTAAAGTCAATAGCATCCCAAAGGGATTTTTTCATTGTGGCAAATGCTCAATGTGCAGGTACGCGGTTCAAACTAAGTTTATTTTATATAACAATGATCGTCAAAAATATTATCTTAGATCATTTCTAAATTGCAATATTTCCCATGTTGTTTATGTTTTGAACTGTGCTTGCGGTCTACTGTACGTGGGCCGCACTATAAGACCTTTGAAAACCAGAATTGCGGAACACGTCAGGTTAATCAAAAAGAGAGATGTTAATCATCCTGTGCCCAGACATTTCTCTTCATGCCCTGTAAGTAGTATTAACAATTTTTCATTTAAAGCTATAGAACATGTACCATGCCATCCCAGAGGTGGAAACAGGGAAAATACATTAAACCAAAGGGAGATGTATTGGATACACACTCTCAACACTCTCCATCCCCATGGGATCAATGTTGAATGGGAGTTGAAACACTTCCTACAGGGTTGATAAAGTGGAGAGTCTTGGGAGTGTGTATACTAATGCACCTCACATATACCCTAAGGGGTTAATTTCTGTTCATTAAGGACGCATCACCCTTTCACTTTTCTAGACTTAACTATTGCATTGTTTATATTATCTGCAGGCATGAAATACAAGTTCTATGCACAATACTCATTGTATACTAAGGTATGAATTGTGATATACATTATCAATATGCATCATTTGTTGCTATACGCACATTAGTCATTATAAATCTATCTATGAATTAGGTTTAATATGCTTCATTAATTCTTCTTGACATTTGTCCATTGGACTATATCCCCATATATATGTTCTATCCTTGTGTTTTCATAATAAAATTCAAGGGATGATACTATTTGGTATCACATATGCTGCTATTCACAGATCTTGATTTTAAATTATATGTTTAAATTTGTAATGTTTACATGTTACCATTTGGTATTGATGTTTGTTCTATTTCATACACTGCAGTGTCCACATGACCCTCCCAGTAATGATAAGTACTGATTGCTAATTGTTATCATCTGTATGCAATTATATATTGACCTATCAGGACAAGGGACTATGTATATAACACTTCAGTGTGAGAGATCTTTGTACTCTTTGATAAAGTTCCTTCACGGAACGAAACGCGTCAGAGGTGTTCTCCGTTTTGTGATGCGCAGCACTATAGTGCAATAAAGCTGTTTTTATTCATTTATGTATCCGGCTGAGTTCCTGTTGCTGTGACCACCCACCAACTACAATTCATGTTACTGCAACTACCGGTGTGGAGCACGCAAGCTACGAAGCAGAGCTGGGAGCTGACCTTCATGATTCCCCTCCTGATGAGCACATAGAAATTATTTACTACGCCCGCTCAAAGAGATCCAGGATCGCTGAGACCCAGGGCGCTCTCTACCACCATCCGCAGCATAGCTGCCGGCCCTCGGGGATGACGTCACACGCCAGCGCGACACCCGAGGAGACGAGACCAGCCAGGCACAGGCATTGAAGAGACCGGGTCGGGTAAGGGCAGCAGGCTTTTCCAGTGTGAGCACACGAGAGGGGTGGCCCTTTGGTTGCCTCTTTTCTTGTCTCGGATTTCCCCTGTGCACTAACCCCCCACCCAGGTTGTACTATATACCGTTATCTGCCAGAGCCTGGCTGTAGTTCTCCCTCACACAGGATCTTCAAGCCTGCCCAGTAGCTGTTCACTTTCTGCTATACATGTACCAGAGACTCTTTACTCACCATTAATACCAGTCCTGTTGTGGATATTGCGAGCACCGGATATTTTGGGTTTATTCCCTTATACAACAAAGTTATAATCCCTGAAGAACAGGGCATTACTGGCCAATAATGCCCTGGCTGGAAGAGTTGAAGGCCTGAGGCGAAGCCGAGGGACTTTAACCCAGCCAGGGCATTATTGGCCAGTAATGCCCTGTTCTGAGGGGATTATTACTATTATAGGCTAAATGTAGGCTTTTTTCATAAAATAATAGACACTTTTGTAAAGCTATATAACTTGGAATTACGCTGATGCACTTGTGTAGGAAAAAGAAGTAAAGTAGCAAATAAGAAAGGGGGGGGGGAAGAGAGAGAGATGAGGGGGTGGAAGGAGAGAGAGGTGAGGTGGGTGGAGAAGAGAGAGGTGAGGGGAAGAATAGAGAGAGGTGAGGGGGGAGGAGAGACAGGTGAGGGGGGGGAAAGGTGAGGGGAGAGAGAGAATGGTGAGGGGAGAGAGAGTGGTGAGTGGGGGGAAGAGAGAGTGTTGAGGGGGAGAGAGAGTGGTGAGGAGGGGAGAGAGAGTGGTGAGGGGGGAGAGAGAGTGGTGAGGGGGGAGAGAGAGTGGTGAGGGGGAAGAGAGAGTGGTGAGGGGGGGAGAGAGAGCGCTGAGGGGGGGAGAGAGAGTGGTGAGAGGGGGAGAGAGAGTGCTGAGGGGGGGAGAGACAGTGGTGAGGGGGGGGGAAGAGAGGTGGAGGAGGTGGGGGAGAGAGGTGGAGGAGGGGGAAGCGAGGTGGAGGAGGTGGGTAAAGAGAGAGGTGGAGGAGGTGGGGAAGAGAGAGGTGGAGGAGGCGAGGAAGAGAGAGGTGGATGAAGGGGGGAGAGAGGTGAGGGGGGAGAGAGAGGTGAGGGGGGGGAGAGAGGTAAGGGGTGAGGGTAGGAGTTGAGGGGGGAGAAGTGAGGGTGGGGAGAAGAGGGAAGGGGGAGAGGTGGGTGAAAGGGAGAATGGAATAGAAGTTGGGGGGCAGAGATTTTAACTACAAACTAAAAATTAAACAGCTAAAAATTACCTTAGCAGAAGCTATACAAGTTTTGGAAGAAATATTACTTTGTTGCAAGTAACAAAGTTACTATTTGGGACCCACCAGCTTCTGGCAGCACTAGCAGCTGTGAGAGAGAGCCTCCATATACTGCCGAGCTCTGTGAGAGGAGAGGAATGGAGATGCAGCAGGAGCTTGGTCGGGAGAGGTATTTACAGTTAGCAGTTTTAAATTTGGCAGTTTTTTTTTATTTCAAATTCTCAGCACGCTTCCCCTCTATTTCTGAAAGGTGAATTGGCAAGCTGCCAAAAATTCCGGGCATTACTGAATGAATAATGCCCGGAATTCTAACCAATCAGAGAGCAGGGATTTCAATAATGCCCAGAATTTTACAGCTTTAGCCTATAATTTATTTTAAATTGCTATAATGACAAGAAAAGGAAACTGGAAAATAAAAGCAAACAGAAACATACATGTGAAGTCTGCACCTATAAAGCTTTAACTGAAGTGTACAAATAGTACAAAGATCCCACTGCCTGCTCTTTTTGGTAATGAAGCTTACTGACCTTTCAGTTTTGAGATTCCAGCAAAGTAATCGACGGTACGTTTTTATGTATACATGTACTTATTATTCTTTTGAAGGTCACAGCTGGCAAGCGCTTTAACACAAACTAAACAGTTTGAGCCCTGTTCCTACATATTTCAGAAATGCTATTGACTAACATTTACAGTGAGACAACTAACAGTTTTCTGACTGCACCGCCAAAGTATTCAGACCATAAATATATAAAAATGGTCTCTTCATTGTCATGGTTGAAAATGGTAACCACTGCTCCTCAGAGCCCTGTGCAGTCTAAGGTCTGTTATATAGTGCGTGCGCGTGTGCTACTGTGCGCACGCGCGTCAATGATAATTGACTGTGGGAAGCTGACCTTGATATAGTAAAGACGCTCGCACGGGCGTGAGCGGTGGCGCGGCAGACAAGAGAAAATACAAGAAAATTGTATTTCCGCGCTGGTGCCCCGTCACGTGACGCCGCAAGCCAATCACAGTGCGGCCTAACGCTGTGACATCAGAGCCACGCCCCCTAGCCGCGCGCGTCACCGCTGGCAAAATACAAACGAAAGGTACGCGCCATGTGCACGCGCAGCGCAGTGTGCGCGCGCACGCACCAGCGCGCAATATATTACAGACCTAAGGCTGAGCTCATACACTGCACTTGCCCCATGGAAGGGGGGGTTAGGCCTGCCAGGTGGGTAGCAGGATGGGTTAACCCCTTAATTACCATAGCTGTTCCTACCTGCTAAGGTAATTAAGGGGTTACTGGCAGTAGCTAGTTTTTATTTTATTTTAATGTTGGTGCCAATGAAGACGCGGATGAGGACAAAGATTTTAGTTACATAGTATTGAAGCAGGTGGTGTCTGGCGCTGAACCACGTTAATTTCAGGTCCAGGGACCTCCTGCTTCCTGAGGTACAAACCCAATATGGGGTGCCAGTATCTTCTGCACGTTTAAATGTCACGTGGGCCGTGACGTGGGAGAATTAAAAGTGCCAGGAGATACCAGCACCTGATACAGAGGCCAGTACCTCGGGAAGCAGGAGGTCCCCGGACTTGAAATTAATTTGGTTCAGCTCTGGACAACCCCTGCTTCAATCCTATCTAACTAAAATGATTCTATGTTAATGTACAGTAGCCAGGTACACCCTGGGCTACTAATCTGCCTTGCCTAACACATAAGCCATGGTACCAGTGTGTTAGGGTTAAATCCATGCCCCTTCCTGCTGCAGTTAACAACTCCCTTGAGTGACAGGGGGGTGGGCCTAAGTCCTGGGTACTGCCCTATCAGTGGCTCAGATCTAGGACCCTCCTCTGTATACAAAAGGGGCGGCAGCCTAAAAATGTAGTGCTGTTCTGTGGGTTCTGTGCTAAGTTGGATGTGTGGAGCCAGGGCTCTAGTTCACCTTCCTTCCCATCCCTCAGGGAGTGGGAACATCTACCCCATACTCCACCAGGAAGTATGGTAGTCAAGGATAGACCTTTGGGGCCTCAAGCCCTGGGGTTGAGTCCATGGAGGACGTGTGTTTGAAACATTTGTACAGTAAAACATGTTTTAAGTTTCAATCGGAGTCTGCTATATATATATATATACACACAGAGAGCCTCAAAGAGAGGCTTTTGGGGTTTTAACTTTGGATACACTTACACCTAAGGTGTTAAATTCAGAATGGGTTTGAAGTATGTCCTCTAATCAGTTGTTATTCACTTCTTTGACTAGAATCCCTTCATTATTCTTTTCCTTTGACCCACATATCCAACAATACTATGCTTATTATACCTAGTATGCCTATTGTCTTTTCACAGCTATATTCCTGAGATGCAGGATTCTGTTTCTGTGACCCCACCACTGTACTGTACAACCGTAAAGTAGAACTGTCATTCCCAAATGACCCGCTTATGCGTTCCATAGACCATGCATGCGCATACTGTACCTTAAACATTTAATTATTTATTGTTTATTAATAGGGTACAGTAAATTGATTCACAATTATTTTACAGAATTCAAGCTATCAACAGCCAGAAGAAGATGTCGATGGAAGTTTAAACTATTATCATTTTTAGGGATACAGAAAAAAAGGGGGAGCACAGGTAGAGGAATAGTATTGTGATGTATATGACCTCTAATGAATAGTGGTGGGGGTAATAAAAATAGAAATAGAAACACACTTACACGGCCTTGTGTAAATGCTGTCACATCAAGGTTTCTTTGTAGTCTTCTTTTCTTTATTTCTGCTGTGATGATTTTCTTTCTTCTCAGGTCCAGGTATCTTCCTATGTTCAGCGACGACTTTCCATTCAGTCGTCACCCTCAAGGCAAACAGATATATACAATATTTAAAATGACTGTCTAAGGCCGTGTAAGTGTGTTTCTATTTGTATTACCCCCACCACTATTCATTAGAGGTCATATACATCACAATACTATTCCAATACCTGTGCTCCCCCCTTTCTTTCTAATTTCCAACTGCCTCAGAACTAGATTGGATATCGATGGATATGTTAATTGAAGGATTGTATTTTGGTTCATAAATATGCGGATTGAAAAGTACTTGGTGTTTTTTGATGTTCTTTATACTACAAACTTTTTCTAAGCATATATATCTCTGTATCGCTTGGATTGATTCTATGACAGATAAACATTATGAAAGTTATATATAAAGTTTCAAGGATCAAATCATGTGTATACTGTATAGTTATTTTTTAGTCTATGACATCTGACAACATTATCTTTATATTTAGTTCATCTTGCATATATACTTTATCTGATGGAACTGATAAGGAATCTATTATATATGGGTCACATATGTTTATATTACACATGTATATTTATATACTCCCTTTGTGCTGTGCATGGCATGGGACACGGCGCTTACTCCTTGCTACACAAGACCGACTTGCAATTATGCCTATATGATATATTGTGTCATTAAAGTCGGGACAGATAAGAGTGCAACTGTATCTGAGATCTATGAGTATTTTGTTGCCAAGTACGAATTGTACAAAGAAACACCAAAGAGTGGAGGAATTCTATTAGACACAAATTAAAGCATAAATGATTGCTTTATTAGAACACTTCTGTGACCCGCAAGAAGGGCGCGTGCTGGGCACTGCACGCATCGTGTATGGGTATGTTCGATCATGGCAAATTTCAAAGGAGAAAGAGATTGGACAGGACCAAGAGATTGAATAATAGACCTTCCCAAACCGGCCCCTCCAATCTACCTCCACTCGATTACCTGCTCCAATACCATTACCAGTATGGACCAACCAACTCCGAAAGGAGATGAAACTACATACCAACTACATGATCAACTTTAACATCTACTTGCTAAACAATGGGTCACTGCCACCCAATTTTCAAGATGTCTAATCAAGGTAAATATAAATTTACACA
This sequence comes from Ascaphus truei, assembly GCF_040206685.1. Lineage (NCBI taxonomy): Eukaryota > Metazoa > Chordata > Amphibia > Anura > Ascaphidae > Ascaphus > Ascaphus truei. The sequence continues at coordinate 349,932,057 of NC_134486.1, forward strand.
ACTTTACACAAAGTACTGTACAACCGTAAAGTAGAACTGTCATTCCCAAATGACCCGCTTATGCGTTCCATAGACCACGCATGCGCATACTGTACTTTAAACATTTAATTATTTATTGTTTATTAATAGGGTACAGTAAATTGATTCACAATTATATTACAGAATTCAAGCTATCAACCGTCAGAAGAAGATGTCGATGGAAGTTTAAACTATTATCATTTTTAGGGATACAGAAAGAAAGGGGGAGCACAGGTAGAGGAATAGTATAGTATAGATGTATATGACCTCTAATGAATAGTGGTGGGGGTAATAAAAATAGAAAGAGAAACACACTTACACGGCCTTGTGTAAATGCTGTCACATCAAGGTTTCTTTGTAGTCTTCTTTTCTTTATTTCTGCTGTGGTGATTTTCTTTCTTCTCAGGTCCAGGTATCTTCCTATGTTCAGCGACGACTTTCCATTCACTCGTCACCCTCAAGGCAAATAGATATATACAATATTTAAAATGACTATCTAAGGCCGTGTAAGTGTGTTTCTATTTGTATTACCCCCACCACTATTCATTAGAGGTCATATACATCACAATACTATTCCAATACCTGTGCTCCCCCTTTCTTTCTGTATCTCTGTACCAACAAGGATCCTGGATAGATCCTATTGGGGTCAGAGCCATAGGAGAGACGACGACACTGAGGGGATCCTTGTATACAATTTCAAGGTTGTAAACTACTTATTACATTTCCCCTGTTAAATATACACTTCGGAGGGAGCGCCCGGGTTTTTTCCCTGTTCTATTATAATTTTTAACCTTGTTTAATAATGTTGAGATTTTTTATTTATTTTGTAATAAAAAATTGTTTGCATTTATAATACTGTGTGTGGGTGTTTCGCAGAAATAAAAACATTGTAACCTAAAAACATTGCAAATGCAGAGTGACTCGTTTCTTTTTTAATATGAGAGATATACTAGAAAAGGAACCCTTGCTTCAACTACAATGTATATATAAATGGTGGCGGATCGCCTCTTGGTTAGGTAGAAAAGATACACTAAATAAGAGAAAGTAAACCCAGTTTGGGCACTCTCCCACCAAAGTGAATGATTAATGAAATGAATAAACTTTTATTTACAATCTATATAAAATAATGGGTATTAAAACCGAACAATGACGCAGAGAAGATCCTAGGATAGGTACTAAGGTAAGTACCCGGATCAAAACTAATGTATGTATGAGTAAGGGGTGTCAATAATACCCAGCTCCTACAATAAAATATCAATAGTACAGCCCTACAAGTGTAATGTGGGTTAATGGCAGGAACTAATAACCACTTGAGTCACATTTTTTTTTATAGCTGTGATAGTTTTACATAGTGCTTTGTAGAGACATTTTGCAGACACAGTCCCTGCAAGTAGAGCTTACAATGTATGTTTTTTGGTGCCAGAGGCACAGGGAGATAAAGTGACTTGCCAAGGTAACAGGGAGCCGACACCGGGAATTGAACCAGTTTCCCCTGTGCCAAAGTCAGTGTCTTTACTCACTGAGCAGCTCCACTCTTAATATCTCTGGGGATATATAAATATGGGGACTGGTTAGACCACACGGGCCAATGTGAGATTGGGTGGGTCAGGCTAGGACAGAAAATCCGTTACATTTGGAGGCGCTGCTGAGATACCTGTCAACAGGACAGGCTTTTGCTAGGTCACTTGGAAACAGGGCGAGTGTCTGCTGCCACTTTGTGCTGCGTTGGGACAGACCTAGGGGTAGTCAGGGGGCTGATGGAGTTTAGTCAGTTCGCAGGGACAACCTAGGGGCCTGAAAGGAGTTGGGGGTTTGGAGCCGGGCTATAGCTGTCCTAGTCACATTGAGGCAGTGTTAGTTGGTAGGATGCCTAAAGGGATAGCCTGTTAACGTGGTCAGGAATTCTGGAGAGGGTCTGCGCTAGGCTAGCCAACAGTAGGTAGACGCCCAAGTACTGCATGGAAGAGCCAGAGTACTCTAGCCCATTCCAGACCACTTACCGAAGGGAGCACAGACTGGGAGGAAGGAGATACAGCAGACACTGAGAGTGTGAGCCTAGCCTGAGGTAGTGCAAACACGAGTCCAGCCTACATTAGGTACACATGGTGGTGCATCAAGGTAATCTTTATTGTACTGGTGTGGTAGCTGCCCCGCAGAAAGGAGCTCCATGTACAATAATTCTAAGTACAGTGAAAGAATAGAGACCGCAACAATGGAGGATCTGCGCGGTGCGGAAAGGTCCATGATGGCGGACGGAAGATAATGGAGAGAACGCACATGGCGTGTGTGCGGGTGAAGAGCAAGCTACAGAAGCGACTTTTTGTGAGCCTGCTGTGGAGTGGCGCAAAGGCTGTAGCCGCGCCTTTTCTTGTCCAGCCTAAATTCCCGGGGTTCAACCCTGGAGGATAGCTGTGAGGACATTGCGATTACGTGTGAGAATGCTGAGGGAGTATCTGATTGCCAGGCGGTGATTACTACTCAAGTTACAACTGAATGGATTGCAGAGCGATCCAAAATGGCGGTTCCCGCTTCCCTGGGAGACCGCATGGGCTTGCTGCAGAGTCCTGGGGTGACTCCTACTGTAATCAAGCCTGTGGCTAACGGGGAAGTCAATCGTTATGGTATGCACACTCATATCCGTGGGATGTCTGGGGATTTGGGTAAAGTTGCTTGTGTTGTGCCTATTGCCCGGGGAACACCCTATGTACCTCCAGTGTCGGCAAGAGTTGCCAGGGATCGCCAAAAGCTGTTACTTTATTTCCACCATCCAAGGGAGGGAGAAATTGAGTTTGAGATGGGTTCCACTGATGAGGATAGGGGATATACTACTGATGAGGAAGAAATTGCGATTCTGATTGGGATACTGATAGCTCTCTAGAGGGGTGGGATCCTGAAGTGTTAGATGAGAAGTGGTGTAATCAAGAAAAGAGGTCTTACATTTCCAGGGAAGTGTATGGGCATGATCCTCTAAGTCCACTAGCATCCATGCCAGAGTTATGGGCTGTTTGTGGGTGTCCAGTATGTCACCCAGAGTGTTACAGCATTGCTGCTCTAAACCGGTGGACCATGCTGTGCGCAGGCCACCTTAAGAGGGTATGGTAGTACCACTAATGGATACTCCATCAGGGAGTAATCCTGGTTGTTATACATCTACGTTAGGATGTATCTGTTATTATGTATGATGAAGATACGTACTGTAATCTGTCAATGTTGTGACTAATTATGTGTGTCATTCATTTTACAGTGCTTCCTGAAGAAAGGTACTTCAAATTTAGGTCCCAGCCGGGAACGGTTGGATTTACCAGGGGGAGAATGTAACCATGCTGTAAAATGGCTGCAGTCATCTCTCCTGCTGACAGTAAGGCCTGGTAAGTTATGGCAAAATTGAAGAAAACTTCGGCGGTCACTGCAAACGTAGGAACTCAGCCACAGACGAATTAAAATCAATATTTATTCAAAACTTGGTGCTGGACATCACAGAGATTCACATCCTCTGACGCGTTTCATTCCGTTAGGAACTTTATCAAAGAGTACAATGAATCTGTTCACAAGTATCTTAAATAGGCAGGTTCCTGTCTCCCATTGGCTAAATATTTAATTAAATCAGTTGAAAGCCATTAGTAAATCACTGATTATAATTGAGCCCTTATGTGGAGACGAATCCTGTCTGCAAAGATATACTGTGAATATACAATAAACATTCAACAAACAAGTGATGACAAAAAATCAATATACAGGTAGTTGATAACAAATTAAAAAAATTAAAAACAAAGCCAAGTAATGTGCAGCAACCTACATATAAAATATAGTGATAATACTTTTGCACTTTGAGGACATATTTAGATTTATGGAAGGATAAAATAATAATAGATATACATATATGAATCTATAACTCCCAAATATTAGGACTAAATGAACCTTGTTTGTTCATTAAAGGGTAAGATATACATATATGAACCAATACCGTATCAATGTATATTAAAGAGTTAATAAAGTAATAGATATGTATACACATATGTTGATAATCATGAATTTGTATACAATTTAAGTACAATTATACAATATTGCGAGTATCTCATTGTTATATGCTTTCATAAAAGTACAAGGGTCATACTGTATACCCTACATCAGGCATGTCAAACTCGCGGCCCGCGGGCCGAATGCGGCCCACACCGAGTATCTGTGCGGCCCACCCAGTGTGTCCCGGTTACGGCGGCGGTGAGGAGGATGCGGCAGCTGGTAAGTATTGTCTGTGTGAGTGAATGCTGCCAGGTGATTGGATGAAGGGCCGCATGGGTTTGAAAGAAGGAGGCGGGACTTAGAATGCCGGCCGGGATGCAGGGGATTGGTCGCAGG